>NW_024041648.1:0-17899 GCF_014851395.1 Micropterus salmoides | reverse complement strand
CTATGAGCCGACTGTAGCGTGAGCGTAAAAAGCAAGTGCAAGTTACCTGTGCCCCCAGGGTTGGGGAGGGTTACTTTAAAAATTTTATGCGGTACAATTACTAATTACTTATTTAAAAATGTAATCAGTAACCTAATCCATTAAACGTACAACGTTATTATGTAGTATTCTTGATGACATTTAAGAGTTTGTGATTGGAAAACCATTTTAAAATGTTGATGACTCATGCATTGTTAGTAATTTAGCGTCCAATGAAAAGATTTCTGGGATCGGGCTCCACTGACTTCTGTACAAAAACACTTTTCACTGATTTTGTTGAAACTGGATTATATTTTATGGAGAAATATTAGAAATATGGAAAAAAAAATATATTCTAGTTTTCTCTCTGATGTCTTCCTGCTGTTCTGTCTCAACTCTGTGATTCACAAAGTTTCCTGATGGACAGATTTACTTGTTGCGGAAGTTAGTGAACAGCTAACTAGCTGCTACCTCAGTTAGCTGTGCAACCACTGCTCATGTTAGCTTGCTCTGCCCGTACTGGGAGCTCGGAGCACCGGTAGAGTGTTTGTGTTTACCACAGACTGTATAAATGTGTTTACACCTTTACTTAATCACTGGAGGTTTTCAGGCCAGGGGCAGGGGGGGCCCAGCAGGGAGTGATGGCGGCATGCAGCGCCTGATTGTGAACCGCAACGGCACCGAGCAGGTGGCCAACGAAAATGTACTCAACAGTCACAGAGCTTCTTGTTGGATAGCTTTACTTTTTGCTAAACCGCTAACTGTAGCCTTTCTGCCTATCTGGCAGGCTGGCAGGCTGGTGGCTAGTTAGCTCGGTCGGTTGGCCATGCTGCTAGCGGTTCTATTAGCTTACTCATCCCCGGGGTGCCAAGAGCCAAACCCAGCAAGAAAACCACCTCGGTACTGTATTCCCAGTGGTCAAACTGGACTTTGTCGGTCTCAGAGGCTGTGCACACACTCGGCGCTACTGGAGACTTTAATCGCCAATCAATACCTGCGACACGTCCCTCCCCAGCTTTGTGTTTTTACAGAAATGTGTAACATAGACGTATACCATAGATTAAAAAAACATATAAGGAGGCAAAAAGTACTGCGTTTTCTGTTTCATGGAAACTTTCTGCTAAAAGTAATCCCTATGAGTAATCCCTGATTTTTCAAAATGTACCTGTAATCTCATTACTTTTGCTTACTTTTTTTGTATCCTGATTACGTAACGCCATTACATGTAATACATTACTCCCCAACCCTGTGTGCCCCTGAATAGCCTTCCCCGCTAAACTTCCTATGACCAGTAGTCAGGTGCAAAGGAAAGAGAAACAAACAGGTTCCTAAAGGCAACCCAATACATCGAACAATAAGCACACCACTGCAAAACTCACTTAACCGTAGGATCGAAGGTAGTGCTGAATCACTAAAGGTGGCTGAGCGTGAGGGCTCCTCCCGGATGAGAAAGGTGAAAGGTCACCATGTGAGTCATTTTATTTAGGGCTATATTATTATTCATTCATTTACCTAATAGTTAGATTGGGCAGACCTTCACAAAATCGCCTTTCCAAAAAAATTTTGCTTTGACAAAAGGGCACTTAGGGTATCAAGGGTCTATGCAAATGTAGAGCATTTAGCATTTAGCCAGACCCAGCATGCACCTGTTGGTCACACAACAACTTGAGTGTGTTTGATTTGTCACTTAGCTTGCTTGGTGGGTGGTGTATTACATCAGTGATTAATTAAGGTAGATGCAACCTTGTTTTTAACTACTCCCGGCCGGGTGAGACTTCACTCCTGCAAGCACCAGGTGAACAGACAGACAGGTAAACAGACACACCAGCAGTTTCTTCTCTGCTGCAGCTGCAGCACAAAAAAAGGAAATTAGCAGGTTATTACATAAAAAAAAAAGTGTAACGTGTAATTTTAACAATAGTTTCATGTTTCAAAGGTGAACCTGATTAAATCATGTAGGATAAGCATGAAATTCAACAAACTATTACCACTACACAGACTATGTGGTTACGGTTAGTGGAAAGTCTGGTAAAACCTGCTAGGTGTTTGATGAATTACGGAAGATGCGTCGCTCTCAAAGCCCAGGTAAATGTGCTCACAGTGACCTCTAAAACATACCTGGAATCCGCTGAAAATATCGCCGTGAGTCGCTGTCAGTGCTCCGTAAAATGTGCTCACAATGTCCGCTAAATAATAATGGCAAGAGAATTGGTTTGACTACTATGGGATAATACTCTCTTCCTTCTTAGCTTTTAAAAGTGACCAGAAGAATGTTCAAGGAGTTATTCCTACAAATGTTATTCTACTCAGCGTTTTTGCTTAAAGTAAAGAAAATAGTCTGACTTTGATGTCTATGAAGATTCTCAGTCATCCAGGTCATAGTTATCCAACGAAGGTTAAAATCAAGGGCAACTGGACTTGGTTGAAGATACTGGAAGACATTTCGTCCCTCATCCAAAGGACTTCTTCAGTTCTGACTGACTGGCAGGGAAACTCAGCTATTTAACCTCAGTGGGGTCATTTGCCAGGGTCATCGATACCGCTGGTTCGTTAGTGTAGACTTTGATTAATATTAGCTGCCTAATTTAAGGGAAAGCCAGGTTTGGTAAAAATCTCATCAAATTTAAATTTTGTTATGATAAATACATTTTATGTATGGTGTTGATTTAAAATTGATGCAAAGTGATGCATCTCTAATTTATATATTTTCACTCTTTCCTACGTTGTACTCAGATTAGGGGTGTAACAGTACACACAAATCAGTTGAGTAAATATATAAAGTCACTGTTTGCTATGTTTTTGGTACAGCGAGGAGAAAAATGCAAAACATAAAATCGTTTTAATTAAATATTGAACACACTTTAGGGCTCTACTTTTGAATAAGTACAGCAGTCCACTGCTGTAAAGATGTCTTTGTAGTTGTAAAAAGTTGAAATATTGGGTTTTCTGTTTCCTTCTTAACAGCTCATCTTGTCCTGTATTAAGTTTTTACTATTGCTTTCATTTATCTCTGTTCTCCATAACTCATAGCGATTTCTCTGTACCATGTGTAGTGCGCCACTGTTCTGCACACACATGCTCTACATGTGCAGTGGTTATAATCACATTGCAATCAAGATTACCAAAAGTTTTGAATACATGTACTGATATATCTACTCAGAATAAATTAAATATTTTAATGGTTGTAAATTTATCTGATCTCTTTCAGAACGTCACTTGTCTGCCATCCAACCACATGAGTACTGGTGAAGGGGGTCATCGGCCATCATCAAGTTTGTGATTTCTATGCTTATTTGTAAGTTTGCCAGACCTGAATATGTTTGACCTAAAACAGTGAATTTGTCTGACCGACTGATTCCAATGTTAAAATGCTTATTATGCTAGGGTCCAGCTAAAGCTGTATTTGCCCAGTTTGTTTGGATTTTTTTTCTACTGAGGTGTGGGAGGGATGTGGAAGTGTTAGGCGTGTAGCCTATCTCTGTCTGGTAGATATGAGCTACTAAAACATTTTAGACTTCAGCACCGGCATATGCAACATAAACTGCCCATGTACTTTTAAGACATGGAATGCTTTGCACATTCATTTAAGTAGAGTCCATCCTAAACTAAACACCCAGGGGCTACAGGAATTGTCAACATATAGTTGTCATTTGTGCACTTGTAGTGATCTTCCTACAGAGAAGGATTATTTTTCACACATTGGCAGTCATTTGAAGAGTAATGAAACTGTTCCTTGTATGTTTTGGGGTTGTAATTTTCAAACAAATGTATACGGAACATTTCACTCTCACAAGAACAGGAAACACAGTCGACATACTTTGAAAGACTTCAAGCCTCGAGTTTCACAAGAATCCTCTTAAAATCCTGAGGAAGATGCAGGCAATCAAGATGACTCTGCAGTTGAAGCAGACAGTGCATGTTCAAATAGTGATGTGGATGTAACCAATAACTTGCCTGAAGTAATTGAGAATAATTTTTCAGCAGCGTTACTCAAGTTAGAGCATTTTGCACATGTGCCAGGCAAAAAAATTGATGAGTTCTTAGAGGAACCGCACTACTTAAGTTCAGCAACATTAACCCTCTCCATTGACATTCTTGAAGGGGTATTTCAGAAACATAGTCCCACAACTGATAGGTCTGTGGTAACAGAAGTAGCCACTGCTCTCCACACTTCTAATCCATTGCTCAAAGCCATAGAGAAGGGGGGTCCCCTAAGCTCAACCTATCTCCGCAACAAGTATTATCAAGAAAGCTTTAACGCTGTAGAACCCATTGAATATGTTCTTGATGCCAAAGAAAACAGAAGTTTTCAGTATGTTCCTGTATTGAAGTCTTTGCAGCAACTCTTTAAGAAAGATGTTGTGGACAGGCTAGATGAAAACCACAGACCACAGCAGAGTAAAAGAGCAAGTGGTGGACCCCACACTTACAAATCTCCTCAGGATGGTTCACACTTCCAGCGAAACAGTTTTCTGTCAGGGGATGAGATGAGGATTTTGAGAGGACCAACAAAAGTCGCTAAAACCGGCAGCCCGCTTAGAGCCAAGACACAGCTGGAACTGGGCCGACCAGGCAGAGGGCAATCCCACAGGGGGAGAGAGAGCGACACCCAAAACCAAGGCACGAGAAAGACAGACAGAGCCGCCGTTCAAACCCCCGCCGAGGCAGCAGTGCAGCAGATCACCCCACGGTTCCACAGCGCACACACATAATCAGCCACAGGCCAGATCGAAACACCCCTGCACAGCAAACGATTCGCTCACACGGACCGAGAGCGATGTCGCGTGCATACAGGACGCCGTCCGGCGACGCTGCAGGTTTAGGGGTATTAACCACCGGCTAAACTGTTGCGCTGCAGGCCATAACAGCTGTAACAGCACTCGCATCAGCACACCACAACGCCGGATCACCGTCACCAACAGCCAAAATGCCCAGTCCAGGTAAGAAAGAGACTGACACAGGTGCATCACCACCTGTACTTATAGGCCACGGCAGTGGCATCCGGTTGTCAGCGCAGTGCCATATAGTGGCGGGAGGGAGAAAAACCCTCAACCTGCCACACTTATATCCAAGAAGTATTTCAGTCTTCAAACCCTCAACAAATCCATCCTGCACTTCCCTTACAAGTGGGCCGACAAGACAAATAGGCCACATGTGATCCCACACACATTTTCAACTAGAGCAACAATAGGTGGAAACGCCCATGAAAATTGGGCTCTTATAAGACTACTCCCATTCATAATCGGGCACCTGGTGCCTGAGGGTGAAATGGCATGACAAATACTGTTGGACTTACAGACATTGTAGAGCTTGTGGTTGCTCCAACGCACACAGAGTCCATTGCCTATCTTGAGGGCAAAATTTCTGAGCACAGACAGAAGTACCAAGAACTCTTCCCTGGTGTGCAACTGCTTTCGCTAGCCACTAAGCATCAGCTCATGATTTCATATCATTTGAGATCATCCATATTGAAGAAACATCCCTAGAGTTTACAAACGTCTCAACAGTCCCTCTGGATGTTTTGAAACAAGAAATAGCTCAGACTATTGAAAAGAACTTCCCCGGTACAACTGAAGTTCACCTTTCCAAGTGTATGTCAGGCAAAGGTGTAAATTTCAGAAATGGGATGATAGTTGCTCATGGGTCTACAAGTGGACTCCCTGACTTTGGAGAGATTCTTCAGATTTGTGTTGTTCAGGAGAGACTTTGTTTCATGGTGAGAAGGCTTTCTGTGTGGTACAGGGAACATTTCAGAGCGTTTGAGCTGAGTGTATGTACTACCAGAGAAACTGTTCTGATTGAACTTGGTGAACTATGACTACCCTTTGGCAGACTACTTTGTTGGACCTCTAAGACTGGTGACATTAAAAAGATACTTAAACATAAGGTTTGTTTTCTTTAATATTAAATGGATCTCAATGGACTCATTTCAGGGAAGTGTGACTTCATAATGCCACATTTATTTCCCAGCTCTTTATTTTAATTTCATATATTCAAATGAATGGAGCGTAACTGGTACAGATTCAGACCAAAGCAACAGCAGAGGGATGGCACAGAGTCACATACAGCAGCACCTTTCTTCAAATCATTCTCCTCCTCCCTCTTATTTTCTACTCTCTCCATCTCCTCGTCATTTTCGTCTTTCAACACCAACTGCTAGTAGTAGTGCTGCCCTGGTCTTGTTGCTTTGATCTGCTTTGATAACCATAGCCCATTCATTTGAATGCAAAATGGAAGTGAAACAGTTGGGGAATAAGTTTGGTATTGAAGTCACAGTTCCCTCATTTATTTCAGATTTTTTTCATAGCCATATATAATCGCCATGGCATTCCCTACTTTTGTACTCATCTGTGTTTTAAAATCAGATTACCCTTCTTTAAACTTAATCTTCTCTATCCTCATTCAGGCGGTCGTGAAATGGCTGCTCCAGTGAAACTCAGAATCATTCTTGGAGAAAACAATTCCCAGAGACTGATCCTTCCAGATGGGATGCCAGAGACTCTCATCGAACTCATACAGGAAATTAAGAGACAATGTGGAGTAGATGAGAACTTCAGGCTTCAATTCATGGATGTTGAGTTTGGAAATGAATTCACCAACTTGGTCTCAATGTCAGACATCCAAGACAAAAGTCCACTGAGTCCACCTCCTCGAGATCCACTGCTTGGCTCATTGTCTTCCCCATGCCCCGGTTTGCTTATGATACTCAGCTACAGCTGGACAGGGCCAATTCTGCTTTTAAAGAAACTGGAGCTTTGTTGAATCCTGATACTAAACTTAAATCTACTATTCTTGATGGCTTAGCTGAAACGATCGTCCAGTACAAAGTGTACCTCTCTGACAAGGAGTTTGATGAGGTAGCAGAAGCTCTGGTAACTACACATCCATGTTTAAAAGAGCCAGGTTCAGTGACTGGGTATGGCGGATGGAAGACAAGCCTGAAGTATAAACTTGCTAACTACCGAACAAAACTCAGACGGCTTGGATGCCCTGAAGTTACTGTGAATGCCTTAAAACACAAACCTGAGAGCAAATGCAATCCTGCATATGGTGTAAAGAAAAAAGCCGAAAAAAGCCCAAGTGAATTACTGCCCCAACCTATCCAGCTGGTGAAACAGCAGAGACACTAGAAGAGATAAGAGTGGCACTCCTCTCAGAAGTAAATAAGAGAAACAATGAGCACAAATTGGCAGCAATGATGGAGAGGTAGTTGTGGAGGCCCCCATGATAGCTGATTTCAAATCGAAGTGGCCAGCTCTCTTCAATGTGCGTGAGTTAAGTGAATGACTGCACTGGATGTGTAACAATACATGTTGACAGAATCTGAGGTTACTCAAACTGAGGAGGATTTACTGAAGGCTAGCAATAGCAGCCTTTGCTGGCCTTCTGACAAAGGAAATTAATATTTAAATAAATACATGTTTTATGCATTTACATTTCTTGAACAGAAAGAACTGCTATTTCAAATGTGTACCAAAAAGGTTTTAGAGTATTTTCTACCTTTTTTGTTATGTTTTTTGTAGGTGAGTGCAGAGTTCAAGAGAATCACAACGATCCATTTGCAGCCAAAGTTCTTCTCCGAGCTTGATGTTCACTCTGCAAACCTGATGAAGGCGTATGCCAAGAAAGGTGGAGTTCAAGGGAGAAAAATCATGACCATCATGGCACCCATAACCCATAAGAGTCACTTAAATAAGGGGGAGGCTCTACAGGTGCTGGTCATATAATTAGAATATCATCAAAAAGTTGATTTATTTCAGTAATTCCATTCAAAAGTGAAACTTGGATATTATATTCATTCATTACACACAGACTGATATATTTAAAATGTTTATTTCATTTAATTGTGATGATTAAAACTGACTAATTATATGACCAGCACCTGTATAGACTGAGAGAGTTAATTAGCTGATTAGAGAGCTCTTCTCCAGTTGACATTTCTGTATAATTTATAATACAGAGATGTATTTTTATTCAAAAATGTTTATACATTTTGAGATAGTGGAGTTCTTATTTCCATGAGCTGTAAACCGTAATCATCAAGATGAAAACAAAAAGGGTTTGAAATGCTTCACTTTGTGTAATGAATCTGGAATATATCAAAGATTCACTTTTTGAATAGAATTACGTTAGAAAATTAACATCACCACAATATTCTATTTATTAAAGAATCATCTGTATTTACTGTATATTTTTTATCACCTTAAGAATTTATTACACATTTTCCTCCCAGAGTCACACTGTGGATCAGATGTCCCACCTGCTGCCAGAGAGCTACAGAGACCTGGAGTCCTCATTGTGCTGATGGGTGGACTGACGTGGAAAGGCCTTCTCTCCTTCTGTTTTCTTTGAGTTTTAAATATTGTCCATATTTGTATCATAGATCCATTTAAAAAAAAAAGATATGGTTTATGGTTCACTTGTAATAAATTCTATATATATTAGCACTCCCTGTCTTTACTACTTACTGAAAAGCTAATTGTATACCACATAAAAAAAGAAAACTGAACTCTTGCTTAAGAACAAGAAGTCTGGTATAAGTTGAAAAGTGAAAATATTCCCAAACATGTTTCACATGAAATGTTGAAAAGTAATTATACAGTGTATTTCTGTGTGTGCAGGAGTATTTTTACTTTCTACCTTATACTTTCAGATAAATAAGGAGCAATACACCCAGTACCCATAGACTGTATAACAGAGCCGGACGTTTCTGAAGAGTGCCTTGTTTGCTGCTCTAAGTCTAGTTTAAACACAGAAGAATGTGGGCACATCCAAACCATCCTGTGGGTAAGTGCTGAAACAAAGAATGATCTGCACAGAGTAATTAGGAATCCCACTAGGTGGTTTTTAGTGTGACCTTGAAAACTCTCAAGTCTCAAAGTCTCAGAGCTGACCGAATGCACATGTAGTAAATAGGTGAGTCTATACAATGTAAACTACTAAGACCTTCTCAGGTCTAAATGACACCTCCTACAGGGCTTCAAAACTATTCAGTGTGCAGATAATTCTTTGTTTTTCACTACATAGTAACTTCTCACTTAATGTCACATTTGTCTATTAAAGAAATGTAAATCAATTTACATCAATATTAAAAGGTTACAAATGTAAAAGTAGTTTTGTATGACGTGTGGAGAGTTATTATAATGATAGAATCTGTTGATAAGAACCCAGTGTCATAATTTCATGTCAGTAGTGTTTAGGTGTTGTGAGTAAAAAGAAAAGCAGGAGCTGAAGAGCTGGAAGCTGGAGCTGTTATCTCCTGTAGAGCTGGTCACAGCTAATCACATCTGGAGGGTTCTGCAATCAGCTCCTCTGGCACCTGTAAAGACAACAATGGGTAGACAGTTGAGCAGCTTCTTCCAAAGAGCCATAAAGCTACTCAACTCTGAGATCACCTCAGCATGAAAACCTCTCTGGCATGTGACAGTAATTAGGGGTGGCTATGTGAAATACACTGTTTCCTAATATGTGCAATATACGGTTTTCTGCTGGACACTGTGCAACAATAACTACTCAAGTCAGATCCTCATGAATGTTTATTATAAGGATCTTATTTTAATTTCTTACTGAACTGTACTACCTTTTTAGGCAAATTCTAATCCACCAAACAAACTCAGAGGCGGCTCTCACACACCTAATTTCTCGCTTTAAGTAAACCATCACCTTAGTTACAGCCCAGCTACCTGTCTGCAGGCATAACACGCATTATATGCTGACAAAAAAGGTGGATGCAAATCTCTGCAGGTAGCCTACAACAGCTGTTCTGCCGAATTATGCATCCACCTCTTAAGCTTATCAGAAACGTCACTGATCAAACGCAGTTGTCTGAGTGAGTGTTTGCTGAATCTCAAGGATGTGTAATAACTTATTGATGACTCTAAACTGCATTTATTATGTACTTAGAATCAATCATCCCCACTGATGAACCCCACATAGAATAGTATAACGTTATCGTTTTTAAACAGTAACGTTACACTTGGAGGTGCACGGCTCTCCTCGGGAGAGACAGCTAGCTCAAATAGTGGCATTGGTGCTCCTCGGTGTGACAGTTTCAGGCAGAACTCCACAGCAGCTCCCCCCTTGGCTGCCTTTAAACCCTTCGTGTCCATCGGGATCAGGTTCAGCCACTTATTATAGTATCTGACTAGTATCTAACTGAACAGTGATTCCGTTACAGGACGTAGTTAAATCTCACATCGCCCGTTAGTAAAAGTTACCGTTAACATAACATCAACTAACTGAGAGCTGAGCCTTTACTTACAACTTCACACAGATGCCTTTTCTTCAAAGCATTATCACCCTAATGTCTAACACGGAGGTTAATCTAATAATGTTACATTTTGGCTTGTCCCTTCTTGCTGACTTGTCTTTGACTCATTAAAAGCTGCGGTTAGAACACACTAACTTACACTAAGTTAGCAGCTTGGGACTACTCGTATCTGGCTAATTAGTGTAACGAGCTAACCTTAAGCTAACAAGCTATATGCCGACAGCGATACCTGTTAAATGTTAACACATAAATAAAACACAGGAATTTCACTCACCAAGTAGAACACGGATTTCCTGGAGGTTCTCTCTCCAACGAACCGCACAGCCTGCCGTTATTCATCCGGTATCTGCATGTAGAAATGTCCAAAAGGCTCCGACAGGCTGAGCCTCAGAGCTCCGTGTAGCTGAGTGAGGCTAACAGACGGCGGACCGAGTGCTAACAGTGGCAGCGGCTAAAGGTGCCTGTCAGTCAAAGCGGCCACGCCCCTAATAATGCAGAACTTTAAGGCTTAATATGATTTCAACAGGTGAGCAAAATTCTCCCCCCTCACAGCTGTCACGAAGGGCAAAATTAGCAATATGCACTAAAACCATGTTTTGAACCAGGCTGTAAATCTTTTAATCTGCTGTAAAGTTGAGTTGGCCACTCGATGATTTTTTTTTTTTTGTCACAGGACGTCGATGAAAGCACTCAAATGGTCATAGCGGAGAATCTTTGTCATTCGACGAGAAGGTGCAGAGCCTGAGTTTGTGCTCTGTTTTTATTAAAAAATGTTCTCTCTGATGCAAGCTCCAGTCTATTGGCACTTAAGGAAAGCTGTATAATTGAATTATTTTTTCAGTTTCTCATAACAAAATTAAGACTAACCTATATTTAATTTTAAACATTTACATATTTTGGGAGTTAAACTTGATTGTAAGATCTCCATTTGTCTTGTTTTTACCCTTGATGCATACGATAATGTAGACATTGTTGAAACTTGTTTAAAAAATGTCCCTAGCGACGTTTCAATGTAAACATTTTAAATATATAATATTATATATATATATATATATATATATATATATATATATATATATATATATAAAATGTTCTAACTTTGGTAAATATTTTTTTATTAACTTCTGTGTTACAATTACATAAAACCACAGGTGCAAGATTTACAAAGTGTTAAGAGTACTGTGAAATGATTAAGTAGGATGCGAGTGAGAGGGCCCATTTCCCTGTATCTTCAGTTTATCAGTTTCTCATAACAGACTTGAGATATATTTCCTTGTTGTGTCATCAACAAGCAACTGCACTGTGTAAAACAATGTGCATTATAATTTTGGAAATACAATTTGATTGCACCTTTTCTCATTTGTTGTGTGTTGTTTCCACCATTAGACTTTGTTAAAAAAGTTTTAATTTAACACTCAAAAACTATTCTTTGAATTAATGTAATTAAATCATGGAAAAGATTCCCACGTCATTAAATGGTTTTCTTTCAGCATTAAGCACTTTTGTTAGGTTAACTTAAATTGCATAGATTGGATCAACTTTATTAACTAGTAGTAAATTAGTTGGTCCAAAACATTGCAAATTAGTTGGGCTGACACTATTAAATTAAGCTGTGCCCAACCATAGTAAATAAGTAGAATCAACCTTAATAAATTAAGTTGGCCCAACGTAAGTACGTTAAATTGGAATAACAGAATTGCATAATGCTGAAATAAAGCAAGCATGTGGAAATCCTTTCCATGATTTTTTATGTTCATTCAAAGAGTTATTTTTTGAGTGCGTTGATATAACACCTTTTTTTAGTTCCATTCTCACACAGTTGATCACATTCCAGAGCTGAAAAATAAAAAGCAACTTCAGGTAGAAGAAACATCTGTTTTCTTCACATTGTTTGTGCTTTCCCGAATAACCGATATAGATATACTGGATTTAAATCTTTGTAACAAAATTTTAAACTTCTCAGCTGTAGATGTCTTAGTTGTGTTGCTCCTGTGCAGGGTTGGATAGTAACGGATAACATCTAATTGGGATTATGTAATCGGATGGCAAAAAGTAAGTAGCTGTAATCACCCCAGATTACATTTTTAAAAAACGGTGTAATTAGATTATAGTTACATTGTTCAAGATTAATTGATTACATTTTTTAAATATTTTTTGAAACATTTTTGATGATAACCAGTACGCTATTAAACCATGAAAAGTGTATCTGACATGGAGGTTTCTTGATAGACAGATAGCTTTATGGAGCCGCAAAGAATATATATACTAAATATACAATTATTATTATTTTTAAATATTATTAAAAAAATAATATTTGCTTTAGTTTTTTTATGATGATTTATGGATAATGGAGTCTTTAGTCTTTATTTTACATTGAAAATGGAAGATGAACATTTGAGAAATGTTTTCTCTTGCGTTACAAGTGCATAGTCCTCCATGTGGCCTTTGATTAAAAAAATGCATCATCCCACAGTAGACCTGTTTGTGCCAGTACTGGTTTTGTAAGACTAGTTTGATTTGACCAACTGTAAATGCTGAATATGCAAAATGCATTGCATTTGCATTGAACATGTTTTGAGATATTTAAATTGAAAACTATATATTTATGGAAGTCAAATCTTTGTGGCTGTGTCCACTTTTTAGTATAAGGTGTAATATTTTAATTTCGATGCAATCCAAAATAATAATAATAATGACAATAATTATAAAATAATATTATATTATTCTTATAAAAGTAATCCAAAAGAATTCAGATTAGATTAAAAAAAATGTGTAATCCAATGTGGTACTAATGCCATATAATTTTTATTCAGTAACTGCTTGTGTTTCAAAGTAATCTGACACAGGGATGTCACAAGGATTCAAAGACAGGAGTGCTTAGTTAGCCACCAGTGTATGCACAACAGTGCTTGCAAAATATTTGCACTAGCATCTTTTTTACTGTATTAGAACTACACTTATGTCAACAACCAGTGAAGCAAAGCTGTTAACAGGTAAAAAGCGACAGACATACTATCTTCTTCTATTTCACCTGTTAAACAAAAGTTACTGTAATGTTAGCTTTTAGGCTGCATGGGGGTAATTTACTGAGGCCAGACTGTGCTCCTGCTGAGTTCTTCTGTAGGCTGTGACTTAAATGCTATCTGTCTGCTCTTGTAAATGTTTGATAAAGTAATACCATATCTAATTCCTCTCTATTAGATAAGTTGCATTCTCCAAAGTCTATTTAATTACACTAATTACTGTCACTGCAGTGTAGATTGGTTCAATAAGAGTGTGATTTTGCTCTGTAGTTTGGCTTGCATACAAACATACATATGTAAGCTGTTGATAAGGATCCTGTTTAAAGTGGATACTGTCTGAATTTCATAACCTGATGGTGGAAGGAATAAAAGAATTGGAGTAACAATTACTATATGTTTGTTTGTATGCATGTAGATTGCTTTTATTTTATTATTGTGGGAAATAAATTATAGGTTGCTGATAAACGTCGGCTGGCATGTAGGTGAGAGTTTTAACAAAGACCAATCGAGAGATATAGAGACATCTCTGATGCTACATACATTTGCATTCTTTTGTCAGCCCAGAAAGAGCCTTTGAGTGTATGCTAATACTCTAGATGTGATCTGCCATTTGTCTCCCTTGTCTACCATTTGTCTTGGCAGTTACTATTGGCTGTTGTGTTTTGTACTTGTCTGTATTTAAGAAGAGGAAATGCTGAGTTCGGGAGAGAAACCTTGCTTTCTCTCCATGGCCACGTTACATAAAGAATGATTCATCACATCTATTTGACTCCGTATTCTTTGGGAAGGAATTATTTTCCCTGACATTTTATTTTCATGTGTGTACATCTGTGGGTATATGCTCATGTATAGCCTAGCCATTTAGGCAACATCTACATATTTATTTGATTTATTACAGCCCATGAATGCAGAAAGTTAGGTCGGTCAGAATATAGCAAATAATAAATATCATGAAATAATTTAGTTTAGGCTATGCCTTGGTGCCTAGACCTGCCAGCTAATGCCTGTTGTTAGAAGAAAACAAAACAGCCCACATTTCCTTAGACCTGTAGACCACTACTGACCTCAGAAAGCTACCCTGCCAATCTCCTGCTTTTTTCTCTCCTAAAATATCTTCAATATCCATCTGGTCAATGAATGGAAGGATTTACCGGTACAGAAGCATTAACAGGGACACTATGACATTTCCACTGACGACAACATTCTATGGGGAATATTGTTTTAAAATACTATAAAGATAGGTAATATTAATGGTCCATAGCAACTAAAATATCCCCTTTCCTTTACCTCAAGTAAATGTAGCAAGTTCAGCAAGTGATAGTCATTAACAACAACTTATAGTTTCACTCTGTATCACTCACTATGCTGAATCAGTTTTCCTTCACCATGCATCTGTGTGTGTGTGTGTGTGTGTGTGTGTGTGTGTAATGTATCCCAGCAGCGTGGCAGAGAAGCAATGATAGGCAGCCTCCCTCAGGGTCCTAGTTCCCAACTACAGTAGGTATTTAAATTATGAAGCAGAGGAAACAACCAGAACGTTTATTTTAAGCCAATAAACACAAATTATATTTGTATTATTCTATAGTTTTTATCAGTACTCTTGCTTCTCTTTGTTGAGTACATTCTGCACTGTAAAAAGAAATCTAAATTTTATTATTTTTCTTATGAGTTTGATAATACATGTAAACTCCCTGAGCTCAGTGAGTAGAAACCGCTTTCTCCTCTCCTCAGATTACTCTTCCTTTCTCCTGCAGATGATGCTTGACTGTTAAGTGTATGCTAATGGTCTTACTGTGATTTTGCGGAGCACACCTCACTTTAATTGCACAAGGGAAATTAATTGGGTAACACAGTAATTACACTCAGAAAGACATGCAAGGAAGACGGTCCTCACAAGTGATTAACTCTTGTGAAAATGCCACATTTGGTTTAGGAGTGCTTGTGGTGTTTAAGAGTATGTGGCAAGAAATTGGTGAGGCCCCAAGGGGTTCATGGGTTCTCTCAGAATACCCTGTTCCCATGGGGTTCTGGGTAAGAGGCAGATGCTTATTACTGAGGCAGAGATGGCAGTTCCTGTAAGAAACATCTCTTCCTGTTGCTGTTTCCCTCTGTAGCTATCACTGCCACTCTCGCTGTGGGAAAAGAAAAGTAAATGTGAGAGGGAGACGGATGTCCTCGTTACTCAGGAATTGTGGAGGTGGGAGTTCTTCAAATCCCTAAAGAAACACAGATGTAGATTTCTTCTTTCTCCAGATTCAACACAGCTGACAGTAAAGTTTTTCTCCTATACTGTGTATTATGTTTGTCTGCATACCTGTATTACACCACACACACACGCACAGTGAGGAAGGCTAAAGGTGAACAGTTCAAATCCACTGACCAAAGAAAAGAAACAGTGTGAGCAAACTCAAAGAATACATAGCATATATGTGACCTCTGTGAGATGTCTTCTATCTTATTTAATCTCTCAGAGCCCATCAGGTTTGCGGTAACAGCAGGTTTATTCCATATCTGCATTCATGACAAAGGACAACAGTGTTGGATAGTCATCTCATGTGGTCAAACAGCGCATGCTCTGTGTAAGGGGAAATCCTCCGTTGCTTTGAGGATTACTGTATGTAATACTCTTAAAACTCTACAAGATAGTTAAGTACAGTTTGACACATTGATCGTATAGTGGATTTACACTCATATAAATGAAATAAATGAAACACCCAATTGTCCCTCTTAATCTTGCAAGAAGAAAACAACATAAAACAAACAAAACAGATTTCCTACAGTTACCTTTACATTTTTCCATTTTATATTAACAATTATGTGCAAACAATTATGTATGTTACAATTCAATATACAGGAGGCAAACAAACAGCAGAAAACACCTCAACCTTATGTTCAAACATTACAATACACTGTATAACAACATACTGTAACATACATGCATTCATGACAAAGGACAACAGTGTTGAATAGTCATGTGGACAAACAACGCATGCTGTTGCATGTCAAAGTTAGCTAGCTATACTGGAGAGATTTTCTTCTGGCTATAAAACACATAAACGGATAGTTGACTTCATAAAAATATGGCGAAATTAATCAACAACACATAATATTCAACCAAAGAAATCTAGCTTAACTTTTACGTGCTGTTCAAGTAAGTTAGCATTGTTTAGTCCACGGACATTCACAGACATTTTACCTAAGGAGAAATCCTCCGTTGCTTTGAGGATTAGCCATAATCCTTTGTCATTACTAGCGTTTGCTGCAGGTACAACTTCATGACAGCAGGTGTCACAGTAGTCCCATTTAGTAGGATTTAACTTGAACCTTTTTAAATATGTTACATATAGGCAACTGAAAAGTCTGCAATAGTGTAACAAATTCTTACTCTCAAAAATACACATGTTGAACATGAAAAGAAAACAATTCAAGATCACTTGATTATAAAAGGATTATTAAAGCAGCAATAGTCACTTTTAACAACTCACAAGAAGGTGGAATTTTGGTAAAAACATAAAATGTTCAGGTCTTACAAGATCAGTCTAAATGATAAATTAATAGATGGCATAATTGGTTACAGTTTAAGAACTTGATATCAGGGTATTGGGTAACACTTTCTATGACATCCATGTCTATGAATCATGGTCAAGATGGTAGATGTGATTATGAAGACATCTATTCAGATAACTGATTTTTTCCCCAGCAACCTTGACTGTCAACCTTTGCAGGACTCAGGACATCAAAAATGGGAAACTTCAATGACAATTTCTCAATCTACGACAGGCCTGCAAGAACTCCCAGAGCATCAATAACAAAGGGGTAAAGCCAACTTTGACAACATAAGCCTTTTTTTTTACAACTTGACTGGCCTGACTGTGGCTAGAAGAACCTAATACCACACTTTTAAACCTGGGTCCTTTTTTCACATACTGTATTTTGGTGTCGAAATGACTAGTAGGTACAAAAAGATTTGGAATCTGTGCAGTGGATGACTTCAGACGGTAGCCACGAACCGGAAGCAGTGACTGCAACGTAATCCTTTGGGGCAATTGTGTCTGTGTTTTGTATTGTTACTGACAGGCTTGGATTGTTATACAAGATGTCTGTAAACATCGTGGAAAAGATCCCTATGAGTGACTCCTGGGAACACCCTTTGTTTTTAAGAAGAAACTTAAGTCTCGCTCAAGGACAGTTCTCATTGTGAGAATCTTTTCCTGGTTCTTGTCAGCTGGAGAGTCTTGAGTTACTTTTTAAGGCAGCTTGATAATAAGAAATTGCACTAATCTAGAAGAAGTAACAAATGCGTAGTTTTTCCGCATCATTTTGAGACAAAATAAACTTTTCAATTCAATTCAATTTTATTTATATAGCGCCAAATCACAACAACAGTTATCTCACAGCGCTTTTCATAAAAGAGCAGGTCTAGACCGTACTCTATGATGCTATTTACAGAAGCCCAACAGTTCCCACCAAGATCAGCACTAGGCGACAGAGGCAAGGAAAAACTTCCTTTTAAGAGGCAGAAACCTCGAGCAGAACCATGGCTCAGGGTGGGCGGCCATCTGCCTCGACGGTTGGGGTGAAGGAGAGA
>NW_024041647.1:0-10193 GCF_014851395.1 Micropterus salmoides | reverse complement strand
TGGACTGGTGATGCTCGCAGGTCGTTATGGCTCATAGACCTCTTGGTGGGAAGCCCTGGCCTTAATATCGCGCTCCACAACACACTCAATACCCCGCAGCTTTCTGGAGAGCTTCACCTCAAACAGCTCCGCAATACATGTGTTCCTCTTGCTCAGTCACTAAAGATCAGTGTCAACTGAGTGAAACACTCATAGGAGTGAAATCTGAATACTCTCAGATCTCTGAATCCTGTGCATTCAGTAGCTGAGCCCAGGTCTTTGAGTGACGGGCCTGCTGTCAAGCTCGAGGCAAAAATGTCTGCCTCAATGTTTTTCGTCTGATACAAAGGTGACTTTAAACGTGCTGCTCTAAGTGTAATGTATGTGCAGAAACAACTGTCACGCTTGAGCTCCTCTTGCTTGAACCACAAGGTACCCAGTCCCTTCAGCAATCATGTTAAGGCTAATTGAACACAGTTATAATTACAGGAAAATTTTTCAGTCTGTTTCAATTTAGTACAGTCCATTTCCTGGCTCTGATCGATCCGCTTTGTTCCTCCCAGCGGTACTGATGAGTGTCTTTGAAAACCAAAAAGCACACAGTAGCTCACAGATTCAAAAAGCAGGCAAACATTTCTTTATGACTTTCTCTAGTTTTCTCTCCCTCCCCTCTGAGTAAACACCAGTGAACCATCCATCACTTAAGAATAGAGAGATCAGAGGAATAGGGAGATCTTTTCTTTTGGCAGAAATGAGATTTACAGTAAATCTCAATTTAAATCCTTTAGAGGAATGGGAGGATGGTGCAGTATGTCAAGGTAGCTTCGATTTCACTTCACACTCCTTTCTTTATAAAACACTTGTATATACTGTAGTTTATGATTAGTTTAGATGAGTTCACAAAACTTGTAATGTTGGTTTTATCTGCTAAGGTTTAGACCATAGATAAATAATGTAATACCTTTATATACAGTCAATGGGTTTGAGACATACACCCCTGAGCTTTCAGCCTTAACCCCCAAATACTGTCTTTTGTTACTTTAGATATTGTTTTTGTTTTTTGATAAGCAACCTCTTGTTTTGGTGCACAAGTAAATTTGTTCACATCAGCAAATGTAGGCAGAACAAGCAATGGTTTCATGCAAATAAAACGCCATGCTAGATTTTTTGCACTCTACAGATAATACATTCCAACAGTACACATATGTGTAAAAATAGCATTTTTTTGCTTGAAATTAGCTTGTATGCATCTGCATGAAATTCAGTTGACTCTTTGTGGTCATAGGAGGTGACAAATTAAAAGCAACCATTATAGCCAAAGAAAACTGAGCTCACCACCTACAACAGAACCTCTTAATCATCTCCACCATGAAACACTTATTATTTATTCGTTCCCCAATCTTCTGCTCATCCTTGGAAAAGATTAGATAAGACCAGAGCTGTTGGTGGGATGTTGCCCAGCAGTACAGCTGCCTCTTAGCAGGCTGGGGTCCTCCTTATCGTCCCCCTCGATGTAGCTGGTGATGTCCAGGCCGAGCTGCAGCTGACAAATGAGTAGAATCCTACAGAGCCAATGTAACCTGTGGGTTCATGTGAAACCCTGTCAGCCTCTATCTGCTCGGCTTACAACACCTATATTTATCCTCCCTTGAATGTCTGTCCGGGCATCTGTCCTTCTGTCAGCTTGTGTGGGTGTGTTTGTGTATCCACCTGAAACTCTGTCTTGTCTCTGCTTGCATACAATAGACTGTGCCACCTGAGGCCAGTAACGGTGCGGTTCATTTGGTCACCTGTCAATGGCATCATATGCGTTGTCTGCCAGAAACTGTCATGAATTTACTTTATCCAGTATCCACCCACATTTTTATGATACAAAATTTACATCTTGGTCATTTTTTTAATATATTTTATATTTTAACTGGATGAAGGATTTTAGTCATCGGATGTCTGGATCTTTTAAGTTATCAGAGAAACAAGCTCAGCAAACTTTAGCAGCAGCTCTGATTTTAATGTGGAGGAGACATCTGCATATAATTCAGCTCCTGGTGAAAACTTACTGAACGATGACCATTGAAGGAATCCTAACTGAAGAAGAAGAGAGAAGCTGACTGCAATAAAGGCGGTGAAGACATCATCTTCTATGATCTCATCTTCATGAGTTGATCGAACTACGTCTTTTGTTATTGTTTTAATATGAGAAACTTCCATCCATCCATCCATTGTCAACCGCTTATCCTGCGTACAGGGTCGCGGGGGGCTGGAGCCAATCCCAGCTGACATCGGGCGAAAGGCGGGTACACCCTGGACAGGTCGCCAGTCCATCACAGGGCCACACATAGAAAAACAACCAGTCACACTCACATTCAGCATTCAGATTGAGTCGTATGAATTTTTTCATCTCAGTCTCGGCAAGAAATAATTGAGCCTATTTCACATAATGTCCGCTGTCAGACAGCTGCAGACCGGTTGCACAGACATGTATACAGTTCCATTCATACTACAATTCAGGGTGTGCACCTGTTTGGGGTTCCCATTTCTCGGTCCACACTCCATTCCACTTGGTGGCGTTAATGCACCATAACGTTGTATGCAAACCCCCATAAAAATCAAGGAGAAGAATGATCATTAGGAAAGAAAATGTGAACCTCACAACAGCATTTTGTATTCTTTTTACATGCATTCTTTCAAGGATGAATTAAATAAATATGGGTAACAGTGGATCTCCTCATTCAGCCTCTCTTCAAAACAAGCATCCATTTTGCTGTCTGCAGTATGTGCGCTCGGCAGGCTTGCTATACATCAGACCGGCATTGTGTCATCAAGCAGCAAGTTTCAAGGCCGTGTCCCTGTGTCCTAATTACACTGTAACAGAGAGAAACAGGAAAATGCTGAAAAGCTGTTGTAAAACAAATAAACATACAAATCCAGATCTGCTTTGAGGCATTTCAGATACCTGAATACACACTATTAGTGTGGTAAATAGCTAAATAATCCTGTGACAGTTATTACTGCTTGAGTGGGAGGCTGCTGATCATATTCATGCAGTATAGCAGCATCAGCTAAATCTCAGCCTAGCCTAGTTCAAACAAATCTGTAAGAATCACTAAAGAACTGAATCCCTCATATCAGCGCCATAACTGTCTCTGGATGAGGAGAGTAAAATGTTTTAGATATAACTGTCCAGCTGATACACAACACTATTCATGTCACATCGAAGAGCTTTCGCTGCTGCTTCTTATCTGGGATTTTTCACAGGCAGCTGTTTTTAAAAGAAATATGACACAATTAGTGTTAGCGTGATGATATTAGTCAGAGTGATGATGTCTGGCATGCAGGAGGCTTGTTGCCTAATCCAAATCAGTGAGCTTTACTTTAAAATAATTAATCCCCAATAATAATAAATAAATCAATAAGAAATAAAGCTGAGGAGAAGTTTAGGGAAAGTGTTTTCCTGGAAGATGCACTAATCAAATTAAGAAAGGTGTTGTTTGTAAATCCCTGATATTAAAATATTTCAAGGATGAGCCAGGGGAAACATGAATACTGATATCACTTGTATAGACTGTTGTTTACTCTTTTCTTGTCTGACCTTGCTTTATAAATCTAGTCTCATAAGTAACACCTTGAGGCTGTGTTTGTTTTCATTACAAGGGTGACTGGGCAGAGACGTGAAGCAGCTCTCAGCCTACTGACAAAATCTTCACAGGCCAGAATTTCTTTTTACAATTGCCCAGTTCCATCTAACTCTTGGATTATTGGACATCAATAATATAATAATAATAAATAATAACTGATTGCCCATAGGTCTGACGCTGAGCTTGAGTGTTGGATTGGGCACCTGTATGTGAACGATGTATCTCTTCGTTTCTGGGCTAGGCCTTCGAGCTCCATGTGACCCTGAACAGGAGTAAGTAGGTTTGGAAAATGAATGAATAATACAACTAAGGCATATTGAGGTTCTTCCAGGAGCTTGCGGCAATAGAGACACTGAATATATTTCTAGCCAAATGACCTGCCAAAATCCCAGAGAATCCAGCAACAGATGTTGTGAATAAAAAGTAAGAAGAGGAGTGCATTGATCACTTGGCTTGGCTGGCTCTATTTGGTTTGCAAAATAAATAAGAGCATGGGGGGTGGCATAGGGACATGAGATTGTAGAGTGGCTCAGGAACAGCTGCAAAGCAAAATGATTAATTTCATTTAGAAGCAAATTAAAGCATCATATCAGGAGTAGTAGATGGATAGGACACACTTCCCGGTAAACCTATATATTTCTCCCTTATCTGTTGAAACTGCCAATGATTTGCTGGAGTAGAATATGAGCACACTGGACAATTTGAAAAATGTTGATAATTTGATGTTATCTTCGTATTAAGATAACATTTTATGCAGGGAAGCTTTGCTGAGCACATGTGCTCTTTTTCAGCAAACGTCCCAATTACACCTGGGAGCAGTCCAGCACAACCACACACCCTCAATATTTGCCCTGCACAAGTCCAATTATGATGATAGGCACCATTATAAGTTTCAATATGAAATTTCCTCATCAGCTGAACTCAACCATAAAGGACACTGGGGTGAAATAACCTCAATTTTCTATCAATATTCAGACAGTGAATCAACTGACACACAATTAGTGAAAATCCAAGAGTTAAATGTACTGTGTTCAAATGTTCAGCCATGAATATTCCATTCTCACTAATTCCATATCAAAGTATGTTTCAAAATAAGTGTAAAACCTGTGTGAAATGTAAATGAGCCAGCTAAAACTATACACACACTCGAGATAAAAGCAATTATTGAAGTTAGTGCAAACAGTAGCAAAAAGTGTTTCTGAATTCTCAGACGCAAACGTGCATGAATGTGCCAACCATCACCAAACCCAAACCTCTGCCCGACTCATCTGTTCCCCTTTTTAACCTTGATGATGTACAGCAGTGGTCCAGTCTTTTTTGTCTGATGTACCTCCACAGCCCTGACAGTTCAACTGCACCCCTTCATGGATTTCAGCTAATTGTATTTAACACTATTAATTACACACTACCGTCTACCAGTGTCCTTCTCTGCTGCCGAAACTCTCATTCACGCCTTCATCACATCCAGATTGGATTCCTGCAATAGCATTTTGGCTGTTCCACAGCAGATCCAATTCAAAGCCCTCCTCACTCACAAAGCCCTCCACAACCAGGCCCCCTCTTCCACTTACCTGCTCCACCGCCACACTCCTTCCCATAACCTCTGCTCTTCTGACGCCAACCTTCTGTCTCTGCCACTCAGGACCAAGCATCGGACCTGGGGCGACAGAGCCTTTTCCATAACTTTTTGTCCAAACAGATCCGAGACGGAGTAAGCCCACAGTCCGTCCATGTTCAAATCACTCATCAAAACCCATCTTTTTAGCACAGCTTTTACTGTATGATTGACTGTTGTGTATATGTGTTTTAATGACCTTTTAACCTATGTATGTGAAGTGTCTTTGAGTACTATGAAAATAGCTCTATAAATAAAATGTATTATTATTATTAAAACATGGTATTATTATTATTCAAACTTAGATTGATTATTCGAACATGGTAACAATACTTTTTTCATTCAATTGAACTGTCAATATTTAAATTGGCTTAGTCAAGTTTGGAATCAAATACTACTGTAACTTGGAATGAAGCTGAATGTTTCAACCATTTATCCCTCACTTTAAGCTAACTATTTCAACCTTTTATCAAGTATACTTTTAGCTAATTATATCAGCCATTTATCCACCACTTTGAACAATTTCAACCATTTATCCATTACTTTTAGCAAGCTGGGCTACTTTTAGCCATTTCAAGCTTTTAGCTTTTTCACCATGCATCAAATATTTTTAGCTAACTATTCTGTTATCCATTAGTTTTAATTAACGGTTTTAAAGATCTATCGATTGCTTGTGCATTATGTTAAGCTAGCCATTTGTCCATTATTTTTAGCTAATTGTTTAGACTTCTTTGCTTGCTTGCTAATTAGTTTTCATGAAGTCTTAATCACAACATGTAGTGTTTTGGCTTAAACAGTATGTGGATATATTGTAGCAAAAATTGTAATTAAAACAATTAGTTGAGATACTCTAAAATCGTTTTTTGTATTCCCTGGCAGCTGTAGAAGTAGGATCTACTACAACTCATCTCATCTATTGAAAGGATGTAACCAGGCGAGTTTGAGAAGAAGAAATAGCCATGATGAAAGAAAAAATCAACAATAGTAATGTTAACAAATGAATAGTTAGATGCCCAGTGGGGAACTGGCATTACTGGACTCGCTGGTCTGAAATCTAATTCAAGCTTTCAGAATTAATGCCTGAGGAGCAAAGGAGAGAAAAAAGTATTATGTTGATAGAGGAATTCTGTGTCTGTTTGTGTGTTTGAGGGAGCTTAAGTGTGTGAGCATGCATCTGTTTACATATTAATGTGCAAAAAGATTTCAATATCAAAGTGAAACGGATGTCTGGATAAATGAGGCAATTATTTTCACCGACTCCACTGAGACTCATTTGCACTATATGCTAACTAGGGCTAACAGCAGGTAAGAAAAGAATGAATACCAACAGTACCTATATGACACGAGATAATTAATTCTATCCCTTAAATAGATTTGGAGTGGAGGACTATATTTAAACTTGTCAAGAAACCCGAGATATAAAGTGTATAGCTATACATATTAAAGCTGCACTGATCAGTGTGTATAATGTAAAACGGGTCACTGGTTGCAGGTGTATGGAGAATTTAAGCATCTTTCAGTTCATTGTTTTAGTTTTATGGCCTGCCACTTTACTGTTTTGGTTCACTCTCACTGCTCTGATTGGTGTTGTTTTCGGCTGCAGCACACAGTATTTTTATAATTAAAAAAAAAAGCTTCTAAAAACCAACTGGACTGTTGTTTATGCCTAACAAACAGCAGACAAACAAAATTAGCCACTAGCTTTCGAACATAGTGGAGAATTTAGTGGGCAAAGAGCCAGATATTTCCTTCAGGAGTTGGTGGAGATCCCAAAAGGGTAACGACTTAAGTGGACAAAAACTCCAGATTAATGTTGCTCTATGTCTGCTGTATCTGTAAATAGGCAAGTGTATGCTTTAACTTTCACCGCAGCAATTGTATATATGTCACTGTTGTGTTTCTGCTTGTTGTCCTGCCCTCAAGTTGGCAAAGTTATATAAGTTATAGTAAAGGGTTAAGAATAAAGTTGTCTGAAGTTTCATATGAAACTTTTTAATACATTGTTTGATAAAAAAAAACCTTTTATATGCCTTATAGATTTACAATTCCAACCATTCATTTTATGTTTTCGTTCACTATTTACATTATTACCATCCTCCTTGCATTTTATTGAATTCTTTGTTTTTGTTTTGTTTGCTTGCTCTTATTGTTTGCTTTCCTGTAGATAACTTTTGTAACTTTATTATGAAACTTGCTATATGCATTTTATGTAAAGCTATATAAAGTTTTAGGAAGTAAGCAGCTCTACCTCTGAGAGTGTTAGCAGGCCTACAAATCTGCAGAACAGAAAGCTGTACAAATGAGATAATTTAGACAGACAGATCTGAGATGAAGCCAGCACTACTTACTGCCACCTTCAGATCAAGCTGTAGTCTGCTTCCTCCTGCCACCAGCACTAAGCTCTGCACATGGCCTACAGGGAAGGGAACCAGTCGAGCATACAGACAGCGGGTGGTTTTAAATCTGGACAAAATGTATTTGAATATCACTGCTTAACTGTTCTTGTAATTGTAATTTTTAATTCTTTTCCATTATTTGAAATGGAATTCATGCAGAGCATATTCATTAAAATGACGCTTAGAAATAACAAGTATAACAATAAAAAAAACGTGATTTTATTCAAAGTAGAATTGGGGATATTTTCATGGTAATATTTAAAAGACTCTCTCAGAGTGAACAAGACAGCTGGCTGAGATGAGACGATGCATTTTCACAATGTGCGAGAAATTACTTTTCTCACACCTCCACCTGAGAATGGTTTCACATTCTGTGTGATTGTAAGGCAATTTCATCAGATCTTCCAGATATGGCAACAATAATCAAGTGGACAAACAGCATCAATTCAGTTTTCAATTTTGCTTTTCACTGGAGGAGAGGATTCGATGGTGGAATTATGTTCCCATCTATGACACAATGTCCTATTGAGAGAGGGAGTTTCCCTTTCAGTTTTCAGAAGTGTTTTTCCCCCTCACAAGTGTTTTGTAGGGAGAGGAAGAGCTAAGTCCTTGAGGGACCAAAGCTGGTATGAGAAGAGGGACAAAGACAGATAGACACAGAAAGAGAGAAGGAAAGAACAGTAAGGACAACTTAGTTAAAAGGGAAGACAACCCTTATTAATCCTATGGAGGGGAATTCACTGTTATTTTATTATCATTATCCACACACATGCACAAACAGGACTTCTACAGAGTCAATAGCACATAGAGAGATGTCAGTGAGGGGGCTGCAATGTGGTCAGGCACCCCAAGCAGTTTGGGGCTCTGGGCCTTGCTCAAGAGCACCTTCGGCAGTGCCCAGGAGGTGTCCTGGCACCTCTCCAGCTACCACACTCTGTATATCTGGTCCGAGCGGGACTTGAACCGGCAAGAATAAGATCTCAAACAAAAGGATAAATATGTGAAAACGAAACAGCTGAAAATCTTGTCACCCTCCTGTAGTGATGTTGTAAAAAGGCAGTACTATGTTGTTATGGTCCTGATTGGTTGCCTAATTGATTGATTATTTGTTCCACCAATCAAAAAGAATAATTGTTAATATAATAATTGTTAATTGCATGAGTGCACAAAACTGCCATAATGGGCAAAGAGCTGTATGACTTCCTTACACTGCACAAATTTTACCTGAATTTGCGATTCTATCCACTACAGTTGTGTGAATATTGGAATTTGAGCGTATCGAGATATATAGTTGGTGCTAATTCTTCCGTCAGGCACCATTAAATCTTTGCAGAAGAAGAGGGTGCAACAAAGTTATGTAATTACCGGTAAATAAGTGCCAGTCATGCATGTCTGCTTTAATTTCACATTTCTGTACTTTTCTTTTATCACTACACCAATCAAGTGTAAAATTTTTTTTTTACATTTCAAGTTTTTTTTCAGCCTTTCCATCTTGTTGTTTTTAGGCAGAAATTGAACTGAATAAAATAAGGCGGATGGAAAAGCACATAACATTCTTCGCCATCCCTACTTTATAGCATATGAACATGTGGCTTCTCTCATTTCCGCCGCCAGCTATCATTCCTTACCTGCATGCTTTGTTGAATATGATCATGCAGCAGCTTCATCATTGTTGGCAGTACACTGTATCAGTGGGGAAATGAACCAGGCGCCGTGCTGCTCATTCTAGCTCACAGCTAAGGTCTTGTTAGTGTTCATTTGTGGGGTACAGTAGAGCAAGAAAATGGGCCTTGCAGAGTGGATTTATGCCAAAATAAGCCTCTTTGCCCATGTATGTTCATGCATGTGCAAATACTATGTAAATCTTTTTACTTTCTCCACACCATGGTTATTTTTAGGTGAGATTAGACTGTGATGGACTCCCTAATACTTCAAAATGATGATAACACCATTTTAAAGATGTGTTTGATCCTTCAAAATGGTACCTATCACTCACTGTCCAATCCAATCCAGTCAAATGTTTGTGTTGTGTTAATACACGGTGCCATAGCGACACTGACACCAGAAAATGAAAGGTGAATTGTTAAAATGCTTACAGTAATATACCTACAATATGGTAAGCCTCACATTGAGTGGAACAACCCCTTTCTAAGAAGTGTTGTTTCATCTATGAAGTTTTTAAGTATTGTGATCTGTTTCTTTCTTGTGTAGTGTGGTTATAATGCTCGCATTATTCAACTCAGTCCACTTAAAGAAAGGATACTCTAGCAGGCCATTCTCAAGAATTTAAAATCAGGATTACAACCATTATTAATCAAATTCCTCATTTTTTCCCTTAAAAATGCAAAAAAGATAATCTTAATATCTGTACACAAGGGTTGTTAATAGGACTGAAAACAAATCTGGGCTCAATGAAAACCATGAAATGTATTCTATCATACCCAGGACTACAATTCACTTGACGTTTAACCACACAAGTTCAACTGACTGACACAAGTGTTTTAAGTCAATGTTTTGTACTGCTGTATTCACTTGCTACCTGTACTTGCCTTTATGAATTCCCAGAGT
>NW_024041646.1:0-28239 GCF_014851395.1 Micropterus salmoides | reverse complement strand
GGAGGAGAAGAGGGAGGAGGAGGACAAGGAGAAGGAGGAGGACAAGGAGGAGAAGGAGGAGAAGGAAAAGGAGGAGAAGGAGGAGAAGGAGAAGGAGGAGGAGGAGAAGGAGGAGAAGGAGAAGGAGGAGAAGTGTTGTTTCTTTATGATTATTTTTCTTTCACTTAAAGAATTCAGTTCAGCTCTGACAGTTTAAAGAAACGCTCCCTAAAGTCTCTAAGGTCACAGTCTAGATGATGATGATGATGATGCTGCAGAGATGATGGCCACGCCCCCCCCAGGAGGCTTTAAATGGCCCCACGTCCCCTCCACAGAGAGACAACACAGAGTCACAGCGACAGGTGAGTCCCCCCTCTCTCTCTCTCTCTCTCTCTCTCTCTCTCTCTCTGTGAGAGTCTGGGTCTCTCGCCCTCTCTCTCTCTTTTATTATTTAATACCCTATAATTCATCTTGTTGGACTTTACTTACAGCGAATCATTCGGCTGGTTTCTTTTCGTTTGAAAAGTGTTAAATCTAAAAGGAAAGACTCGTTTTATACGAAACATCTGGATCAGGTGGGAGACAGATGTTCGGTGTCACAGCTGGGGCTGAAATATTGACGATAAAGAAGACAGATGATCCGATGATGTCCAATCAAACGCAGAGACAATCAACGCTTTGTACTTTTACAATCAGACTCTTGTCTTTGTTCACTTTGGAAATCTGTCCTCACACGCCATGTTGTAAATGTACACATGTTTTATTTTTACTGCAGTATTCTGGATCATTACTTCATGATTTCTTCTTGAACTTCTACTGTTCCATCCTTTAATCCTTTAAGTTCCTCTGCTTCAAAATGTTGCTTTAGTAAACGCACAGAAGGATCATCAGCAAAATGTACAGTGGTCACTTTGTGTCGAAGTGGCTCAGATAACAGGTGTGACGTTACGCTCGGCTCACCGGTTTCTCGGCTCACGAGAAAAGACGAGAGGATTTTAAACATTAAACACATTCTGGAGACATTTCTGCACCAGTTCATGGAGGAAATGTCTTTTTTTATGAAAACACAGCGAAACACAGGTGAAATTCAAAACCTAAAAATCTTACAAAACGTGTTTTCTTATTCTGCAAATAAGTCCTCAGTGTCCACCGTGTCCTCCGTGCCCTCATCCTCCTCACTGTCCTCATCCTCTTCAGTGTCCTCATCCTCCTTAGTGTCCTCATCCTCCTCCGTGCCCTCATCCTCCTCAGTGTCCTCCGTGTCCTCATCCTCCTCACTGTCCTCATCCTCTTCAGTGTCCTCATCCTCCTCAGTGTCCTCATCCTCCTCCGTGCCCTCATCCTCCTCAGTGTCCTCCGTGTCCTCATCCTCCTCACTGTCCTCATCCTCCTCACTGTCCTCATCCTCCTCCGTGCCCTCATCCTCCTCAGTGTCCTCCGTGTCCTCATCCTCCTCACTGTCCTCATCCTCCTCACTGTCCTCATCCTCCTCACTGTCCTCATCCTCCTCCGTGCCCTCATCCTCAGTGTCCTCCGTGTCCTCATCCTCCTCCGTGCCCTCATCCTCCTCAGTGTCCTCAGTGTCCTCCTCATTGTCCTCAGTGTCCTCAGTGTCCTCAGTGTCCTCATCCTCCTCAGTGTCCTCCTCATTGTCCTCAGTGTCCTCATCCTCCTCATTGTCCTCAGTGTCCTCATTGTCCTCAGTGTCCTCCGTGTCCTCATCCTCCTCAGTGTCCTCACTGTCCTCATTCTCCTCAGTGTCCTCATCCTCCTCAGTGTCCTCACTGTCCTCATCCTCCTCAGTGTCCTCAGTGTCCTCAGTGTCCTCCTCAATGTCCTCAGTGTCCACAGCGTCCTCATCCTCCTCACTGTCCTCATCCTCCTTAGTGTCCTCAGTGTCCACAGCGTCCTCAGCGTAAAGGACACCTGTGTATGTATCTGTAAAGGAACTACGTTCAGTACACGTTTCCTTCTGAAATGTACTGCAGTATAAGTATACAGTAACAGTGAAAGTACCTATACTTCAGTACAGCAGTCAGTAAATGTGCTGAGTTGAAGACAGCATGGCTCTGCACTGTGACTCAGATCAGAAAGATTTAATCCAGAATCCTGCAGCAGCGTGTGAACAGGTTTCCAGGTTTCCAGGTTTCCAGGTTTCCAGGTTTCCAGGTTTCCAGGTTTCCAGGCTGTAGGCTCCAGGCTCCAGGCTCCAGGCTCCTGGCTCCAGGTCACCTGCTGTGTTAGGAAGGCATTATCTCCCTCAGATGAACTCAGCCTTGTTTCTTCCTTTCAGAGCTCTTGGTGGAGACGCTGAGGATTGTGGGACTTGTGGTGCAGAATCTTCTTCTTCTTCTCCTCTGTGACGGCAGGATGTTGGGCTCGGTGCTGCTATGCTGTTGGTCCTTCAGCCTGCTCCGGCTCTCCTCCTCTCTGGTTCACGGAAACATCCATCTGGACGATGGTCCGGCCGCCGGCCGCCGCGCCGAGACCGCATACCTGTCTGACCTCGGTCAGTAAGCCCTGTCCAATCAGTGACGCACCACAGCAGGACTCAGAGAAAGAGGGAAAGTCTGATGACAGATCAGTCAGATATCAAGCTGAAGCACGAGGACACAGTGGAAACACATGAAACACTGCAGGTGTTGGATCAGTGTGCCGCACTGAGGAAACGCTGGGTGATTCTCACAGTTTGTTTCAGCAGGATGATCCTCTCAGGGTCGGTCCTGTTCTCCACTGGCTCCTGGTACTCCGGTAGTTAAAATCAACACGTGTGTACTTTAAATGATCAAATCAAAATATCAGGTCAGATCTGGTTCCAGTCACTGAAACAGGTTCAGTTACTCTGCAGTCCTGTTGGTCCACAGTGATCTCACAGTGTGATGAGGACTTTGTAGTCCAGCAGATAAGTTTATGATGAGTCTCGTGCAGCTTCACCGCAGGAGAGGATCTGAGTCACACCTGAGCAGGAAGACCTGGTGATGTTAACCCCAGCTGTGAGAACTGTGAGGACTAACTCCTACAGAAACTTCAAACATCAGGGACATCCTGTCTCAGAGTAATGTAGAGAACTAGTCCACTGCTGCAGCTCGTGTTCTGACAGGAACCAGGAAAAGAGATCACATTTCTCCTGTTTTAGCTTCTCTGCATTGGCTTCCAGTAAAATCCAGAATAGAATTTAAAATCATTCTTCTTACCTACAAAGCTCTTAATGGTCAGGCACCATCTTATCTTAAAGAGCTCATAGTACCTTACTACCCCACCAGAGCACTGCGCTCCCAGAATGCACCTGTGGTTCCTAGAGTCTCCAAAAGTAGACTAGGAGCCAGAGCGTTCAGCTATCAAGCTCCTCTCCTGTGGAACCAGGTTCCAGTTTGGGTTCAGGAGGCAGACACCATCTCCACATTTAAGAGTAGGCTTAAGACTTTCCTCTTTGATAAAGCTTATAGTTAGGGCTGGCTCAGGTGAGTCCTGAACTACAGTACATTCTACTGTGACTGTGTACTGTGTTTTTCCATGAGATGATTTTAATGCACGTGGTTCTTCTGATCTAACTGCTGTGGGTCGACTGAGAGGACTAACGTGGACTGGAAGGTGAAGGTCGGACCTGTATTTGCGCTGCAGATCTCTGAACGAGCGTTTGGCTTTTTGTTTCATCCTGAAGGCAGAAGGAGGGATGAAGGGGGACGACAGGTAACAGGTCTGCCTTCTGTCTTGTGTCCTGCAGAGAGAAGCCACGTCCCCGACGCCGACCTCCTACCTGTGGACTCAGTGGAGGATCACTTCCTGATGGACCCAGGGTCCTACGACGAGGTGGGTGTGGCTTATTCGCTGTTAAAGAGACAGTACGCTGCGTGATGACGTTTCTTCAGCTGTTACCGTGACTGGATCTGCTTCCTGTTTGTGTTCATCTACTTCCTGTTTTTCAGGACTCGTCCTTGCAGCTGCAGGGTCGGGCCATGCGCTCGCCTCGCCGCTGCATCCCCCACCAGCAGTCGTGTCTGGGTTACCCGCTGCCCTGCTGCGACCCCTGTGACACCTGCTACTGCCGCTTCTTCAACGCCATCTGCTACTGCCGCCGAGTCGGCCACGCCTGCCCTCCCAGGCGCACCTGATGCGTAGAAAGCGTGTTGATGCTCTTTCTGTTGCGTGTCGAACAAAATGTGCTGTTTGTGTAATAAACCACTAATTCAAAAAGATGTTAACGTGTTTCTTCATGAAGTTAAAATATGTGTTTTATACTTTTACCTTCCCGTCTTTATGCTAAGCTAGGCTAACACATCCTGCAGGGAGGTGTCTGTATGAGCCGGCTCCCATCTCTAGGATACAGGTATACAGGATGTTAATCATTCATTAACCATCCTGATCTAGTAGATTAGTGTTAGTTATATACAGATGTGTAGTATTCAGTATACAGGTACTTATTATATAGTATTATATATATTATATTATACTTAACCCTCAGTATGACAGAATATTTCAGTTCTGCAGATGAAGAATCTCAATAATCCGTGAATGATTCGTTCTTTGATTATTTTGTTTCAAAACCGAATCGTAAAAAAACAAAAAACAAGTTGTTTTCTGTTGTTTTAAAACCAAAACAGAAAATATCGATTTTGATATTTAATGTGTTGCTTTGTGTGTTGATAAACCTGCAGCAGATACACTTGAGCGATGTCATTAAGATGAGCCTCAACATCAACATAAGGCTCAATGTTCAAAAAGAAAGAAACAAGCTCGTGCTGAATGTGAACATTTCAGGCATTGTTTATTCCTGTCATTATTATTATATGCAGCCATTTTGCTACAATTAGAGTAGAGAAGACTCAACAGCTGCGGCAGCCTCTCTGCACTGTTTGGACCCGACCTTGGAAGAATTTAGAAAGTTGCCTCCAGCTGCAGTAGCACATGGATCATGCGTAAAATCCGGAGCCAGAGGGAACGACCACTGACTGTCCACTCCGCGGGTTCCACTGGCAACACAACCCATAGAAATACCATATTGACCCCCCAAAATATTACAAATCGTGTTTTCAGGGGAGCTCATGTCTTATTAAGAGGAGTCAAGCTCCCCATGGCTCCCCTGTAGTTTGGACCTGGTTGTAGGCTTGAGGGAAAAAAACCTTGATTAACATATTCGGGTATTTTCTTAGATCGCTCAAGTAACCAGCTGCTTCAGATCTGCCCAAAACAAATGCTGCCTGGATGCTGACGTCACTAGTTGACTGGAAGTGAGAGAAGAGTGTTTGAGTGGCAAAGCAACGCGCCTCAAAGAGGAGTTGTTTTTATTCCAGTGAGTTCGAACCCAGCTTCACAAAATCTTGCAAGAAAAGTGACCTACATGTTCTGTAATTTCTTTTTTGTATGTGGCTGTAATATACAATCATATTCGCCACAGTCACTGTGAGACACGATGCGACTTGAAAAGAAATAGCCTATATGATGTGGGTCTGGACGGAGGCAGACCACGTACAGCAGCCGGAGAACCAGTAGGGATACAACAGCGGTCACAGATAGAACAGAACGCAGCTGCTGTGTTTTTCCGTTTAAAACAGAAAACCCCAAAAACGACTTGTCGTTTGGGTTTTCTGTTTTGGTTTTGAAACTAAATAATCAAAGAACGAACACTACACGGGTTAATCTTCACATTCATTTCTTAGTTTCTGTAACAAATGATGAAGTGACTTGGCAGCGAGCGTCATGAACACACGACAAGGACCAGTTTCAGGGTTTCTGTGTTTTATTGATGATCAGGATGGAGCTGAAAGCTTTCTGCTCAGTTGGCAGCGAGGATCTGATCCACCCAGGAGCGCAGCTCGGTGACGCGGGCGTAAACGCCGGGGGAAGTGGGAGTGCAGGTTCCGCTGCCCCAAGACACGATACCGACCAGAGTCCAGACTCCGCCCTTCTGGCAGACCAGAGGACCACCGGAGTCGCCCTGCAGAACAACAAATAAACAAAGAGATGAGTAAACTACCCAAGCTAACCATCAAAAATCTACCGTACGTCTGCACCACCCACCATGCAGGAGGAGGCCCCGGCGGCTCCGGCGCAGATCATCAGGTTGGTGATCTTGTTGCCCCAGTAACGACTGCACTGCTCATTGGTCAGCAGGGGGAGGGAGGCCTGCTGCAGCAAGGCGGGGGTGTCGGGAGCTGTAACACAAACACATCGCTAATAAACACGGTCTGGGCTGCAGGTCTACGTGCTACAGGTCTACGTGCTGCAGGTCTACGTGCTGCAGGTCTGCGTGCTGCAGGTCTGCGTGCTACAGGTCTGCGTGCTACAGGTCTACGTGCTGCAGGTCTACATGCTACAGGTCTACGTGCTGCAGGTCTGCGTGCTACAGGTCTGCGTGCTACAGGTCTACGTGCTGCAGGTCTACATGCTGTAGGTCTACGTGCTACAGTTCTATGTGCTGCAGGTCTGCGTGCTGCAGGTCTACGTGCTGCAGGTCTACATGCTGTAGGTCTACGTGCTACAGTTCTATGTGCTGCAGGTCTGCGTGCTGCAGGTCTACGTGCTGCAGGTCTGCGTGCTGCAGGTCTACGCGCTACAGGTCTGCGTGCTACAGGTCTGCGTGCTATAGGTCTGCGTGCTGCAGGTCTGCGTGCTGCAGGTCTACGTGCTGCAGGTCTACGTGCTGCCCCCGGTGCAGGTTTCTGTAAGACAACCTCAGTCTGGCTGCACAGAGACTTCAGGTCGTCAGGACTACAAAACATTTAGATTCTGAGCCGACTTGTTAACCTGAGGTTTGATGGGAAACTTTTAAGAGACTATAACCGCCTGAATTTCTCTACATGCCCCTGCTCTCTCCCGATTGGCCGGCTCATGCAGGCGCTCTCACCGTTGTAGCGGGTCAGGCCCCAGCCGCTGGTCACGCACTTCATGCCTCCGGGGAAGTTGTCTCCGGTCTCGGCCAAGCACACGGGGGACACGTGCGTGTTGAGCTGGGCGGGGCTGGCCAGCTTGATGAGCAGGATGTCGTTGTTGATGGTGAAGCCGTTGTAGCGGGGGTGCTTGAACACCTGACAGGAAATGACATCATTATGAGCGGCGAATGCACAGGAAGTCCCCGTCTTGAGATGGAAAGCTGCCGCTGTTTGTAACCCACCTTGCCGACCGTCTTGACCTGGATGTTCTCAGAGTTGGAGGAGCGGTCGTGTTCTCCGAGGACCACGCGGTGGGACGTCCTGCACGGAAAGACACGTTAAAGATCACCTGAGACACCTGAAGAGGCTGACTGACAGGAGGCGGAGCCTCATGGAACTACAGAGCATGTTCAGTGTAGGAGACAGGATGAAGGAGACAGGATGAAGGAGACAGGATGAAGGACGAAGGAGACAGGATGAAGGAGACAGGATGAAGGACGAAGGAGACAGGATGAAAGAGACAGGACGAAGGAAGAAGGAGACAGGACGAAGAAGACAGGATGTAGGAGACAAGACGAAGGATGAAGGAGACAGGATGTAGGAGACAGGACGAAGGACAAAGGAGACAGGATGAAAGAGACAGGATGAAGGAGACAGGATGAAAGAGACAGGACGAAGGACGAAGGAGACAGGATGAAAGAGACAGGACGAAGGAGACAGGATGAAGGAGACAGGATGAAGGAGATAGGATGAAGAAGACAGGATGAAGGAGATAGGACGAAGGACGAAGGAGACAGGACGAAAGAGACAGGACGAAGGAGACAGGATGTAGGAGACAGGATGAAGAAGACAGGATGAAGGACATAGGACACAAGATATAGGAGACAGGATGAAGGAGACAGGACAAAGGATGAAGGAGACAGGATGGAAGAGACAGGATGGAAGAGACAGGATGAAGGAGACAGGATCTAGGAGACAGAATGAAGGAGACAGGATGAAGGAGACAGGACGTAGGAGACAGGATGGAGGACAAAGGAGACAGGATGAAGGAGACAGAATGTAGGAGACAGGATGTAAGAGACATGATGTAAGAGACAGGATGAAGAAGACAGGATGGAGAAGACAGGATGGAAGAGATAGGATGTAGGAGACAGGTCGTAGGACACAGGATGGAGGACGAAGGAGACAGGATGAAGGAGACAGGATGTAGGAGACAGGATGAAGGAGACAGGACATAGGAGACAGGACGGAGGACGAAGGAGACAGGATGAAGGAGACAGGACAAAGGAGACAGGACGGAGGACAAAGGAGACGGGATGAAGGAGACAGGATTATGGCGGTGGGAGGGGTTTACCTGACGTTGCAGTGGGCGGCCGTCACCACCCAGTTCTCGTTGATCAGAGAGCCGCCGCAGAAATGGAAGCCGGTGGAATCCTGAAACAACCACGAGAGTTAGAGACGTTTGTTACACAATACGTGTTTGTGTTTGTGTGCGTGTTTACCTGCAGGGACACCTGCCAGGGCCAGGAGTGAGGCACCGCCTCCTCGCCGTTCACAATACGAGAGTAACCCGAGATGACGGGAGATATGTCGGGAGAGCCGCAACCTGGTGACATCATCATGACATCATTAACAACATGAATTTGAAAGTTTGTTTTGGGAACAGATTACATCAATCACAAAGTTCAGCTTGTAAGATCTGAGACCCTGAAGTCCTGTAGGAGACGCAGCTGATCACTGCCCCCGACTGCAGCTACAGCGCCACCTGCTGGTTGTTAAATAAAACTTCACTGCAGTGGAGGCTCTGTTCTCTTCTTTTCCCAGCATGCTTCACTTCCTTAGTTAAAAGTTTGTCTCACCGTAGGCGGCGCCGGCGAAGGCGAGGCAGGAGAGGATCCACAGGAAGGCCATGGCTCAATCATGTGGGGTCTCTCTGAGCGAGGAGCTTTTATACAGCCAGGGAGCGACGTGATTGGACGGGACAGGAGAGGACATCTTATCAGAGACGTGGGAGTTTGGGCAGGTGGAGCTGACGCAGAATTTTCCACCTTTGCAGGCGTGAAGGTTAGAGACGTGTTGCTTCAATACGTCGGCCAATCAGAGTCCAGGAAACGTTTTTTTCTCGTGAGTTTGTTCTGATCTCAACGCACCAAGCAGGAAAGCTTACACCAAAAAAACTAAACATTACACATCTCGCATGATGATGATGGTAATATTAATAATATTTTAAATATATTAAATATATTTTTTTTCTTTCTAAAACTTGAGTTTCTGCATCAGTTCCCACAAACGAAGCAGCAGCTGGCAGAAAAAAAAGAGCAGTTTGAAATAAAGTTTGATGTTTATTTCTCAGTTGTTTTACACCATCTGAGTTTATTTTGAAAGGGTGCAGAACCAGAGCTGGACAGCAGCTACAGCTTCTTATGTTAAAATAACCAGGTGGTCCAGCGTCTCTCAAGCTCATCTCCTGGTTGACAACATGGTAAAGTCATTTATCATGTTCGCGACTCCCCTTCGTCTCCCTCATCCTACTTCACCTCCTCCTTTCTTGTTAGCTAAACCCAGTGTTTACGTTTAGCGCTCGAGCTCTGCTTGGTGGGTGAACCGCTGATCTCAAAGTGTTTTCACATGTGGAAGTAAAATAGTAAAATAAAGTGATGTTCTCAGTTTTGATAGGAGTGTGTTATTGAGATACAAGCTGAGTGTAGAGCAAAGATCGTGCGTTCTGTTTGGCTGCACGTGTTGATGGTTTCAGGAGCAGAGCTTCAGGAAGAACTGCCAGCTGATTCTGTTACTGAGCTCTAAAAGAATCTTTCGTTTGGTGTGGTGGTAACAAACACACACACGTGACTTTCAGTTTGGATCAAACCCCAAGCTGAAAGATTTGACTCCTGCAAAACAAAACCTTTAATCAGAATAAAATAAACTTTACACTGAGAGATGAGCTAAGACGACACGATGCATGCTTATCAAAACACAGATACTTGTTTTATCTATAAGATCCTGCGTGGCTTGCTCCCCCTCCTGGTTGATAGACACACGGGGTCTGTGGTAAGAGGTGTTATGCTGCATTCCAGGCAACTTGGAACTTGGAAATTTCCAATCTCCAACTAGAAAAACTACCACCTGAAGTCGGATTTCCTACTTCACGAGTAGCAGCTGAATGACATCACAAAACCAATGGAAGCACACACTGTAAATGGTAAACCATAAAGTAAAAGGCAACAAAAAGTATATTTGCATGTATTTACAATCATATAGTAAAACCTGTTCTGCATGTACATTGATGTAGAAATATGTTGCCTATTAGGTAGCTGGCTACAGTAAAGAATCTCATAAAGTCATCTTCTCTGCATAAAAGGTATTGTTAAAAATGACAAAACATGGGGAAGTGTGACCTACAACATTGACTGACTTGTGGGTTACCAACTGATGTAGCTAGAGGGCTCCACAGTTAACTAGTAACGTAGAGGCTATTTATGTCAGTTGTTGCAGTTAAACTGCCTTCCTTTGAAGTAACACCTATAACACTGCTGAGGGCGCAACTGTGTGCCCACTTTGTCACGGTCAGCCATGGTTTTCGTTCACTTTTGGTGTCATGCACCACCATGCACCTGGAACGCTTTGATGTTGGAAGTCAGAAGTTTCAACTGGGAAATATCCCAGTCTCGACCGGTCTCGAATGCGGCATTATAGCCCCGAGGAGGACGGCCTCAGACAGTCAGAGCAGCTCTCATCATGGGAATCATATCGTTCATTTAAAATGAACTTAAAATCACTTAAAAGACAAAGTGTGTGACCGTCCTCTGTAACGTGCTTTGTCCTCGTTTTAAAGCATCTTATGTGTTCCTGTGAAATGCAGTTAGTTATGTGTTCCTGTTTTAATGTAGTTCACCGTTGACTACAGTCCATCATTAGCCACGCTGGCTAAACTGGCACATTTACAGAAGTGTTTCTTAATGTGTCCTTGTAACTTTAAACTGTAGAAATAAATAAAAGCAGGTTATATTAGATTATCATATATTTCATTGTAATGAGATCAGACAGCATCATATTACAGTTTTTCCTCAAATGCTAAAACACATTTCACAAACGTTTCGTCCATGTTCTCCAATGTCTAAACACAACACCCTTTTCTAAAGCTACATAAACACAACCACACCTTCTCCCTTCAAAACTCAAACTTTCACACCAAAAGAGCAGCTCGAAGCTTTCAAAAATGTAAACACTATACACATCATTACACACTACAGCAAAACAATTGAAAACACAATGCTCAATTTGTGAGAAGGTTCTTTGTTTCATAACTGCCAATGCATATTTTTAGAAACTTTACAATAATGGATCTTCTTAGATCTCTGCAGAGGATTGGGCATTTAGATTTGTGAGTTTCATATGAAGAGTATAAATCTATAGTAAATTCTGTACACTACTGTAACACAGAATCTATTGCACACAACAGTACTCTTGAAAACATGATCAGGGTGTGAAGTTTTTTTTTATTTACACCACAATCACTGTGCGGTATCATGTCGCTGAGCTGCATCGGGCCACATCACCTCATCCACATCGCAGGCTATATTGTCTCTTGCCAGGCACCGCGGGAAAAACGCCCTGGAATGGCGGATCCATCCTTGGAAGTTCTCCCCTGGGATGTCAACACACGCCAGCTCCATTGCCCTTAGGAGGTTCTCTCTAGTGTATGGTTGTCTGTCATAAACCTTCCATCTCCACGATGAGAAGAACTCCTCTATAGGGTTCAGGAAAGGGGAGTAGGGTGGCAGACAGACGTTTAAAAAGTGGTTACTGTTGGTGGTGAACCACTCTCTGATTTGGTTTGTTCTGTGGAAGCGTACATTGTCCCAAATGATCACATAAATGGGATGTTCGGGCCCAGGATGGTGTTGTTGGCGGTCCAGGAGGATATCTTTTAGCTCCTCTAGGAAGGTTAGGAGACGTTGGGTGTTGTAAGACCCAAGGACAGCCTGCCGGTGGACAAGCCCCTCCAAACCCATGGCCGCACAAAGAGTAATATTACCCCCCCCCCCCCCCCCCCCGTTGGCCAGGAACCTCAGTGATGGCTCTTTGGCCAATGATGTTACGGCCTCTTTGCCTTCGTTTCTGCAGGTTGAAGCCAGCCTCATCCAGGAAGAGGTACTCATGAGGTCTGGCCATCGCGTCCAACTGTAATATCCTCTGTGAAAATGCACAGGTGTTCAGAACAACAGTCAATCAGGTAGCATAGTATTGTCCAGAAGTAATGTAGGCCACTGAGCAACACAGTATGTTCACTAACTGTACTGTGAACATGGATGTATACTTACTTGCACATACCTGTAACGTAGGTCTTTGTGTCGTGCAGAGTTTCGCTCAAAGGGAACCCTATAGACTTGTTTCATCCGCATCTTTTGGCGCCGGAGAACTCTGTCTATTGTGGCCAAGCTGACATCATCAATTCCCTCAAAGTTCACATTATCGGCAATGACTTTGTCTCTGATCTCCCGGAGTCTGATGAGGTTGTTCTCACGAACCATATCCACAATGAGGGTTTCTTGTGCCGCTGTAAATATGGCAACCCTCCCACCTCTATGTGGCATTCTTTCAACTCTAAAGAAAGAAACGTGTTGTCAATTGACATGTTTTACAATACAGTAACAACTGATTTGAAACTAATAGACTACTTTCACAGGCTTGTAAAATTGTATTGTGACAAAGAAAGCAATAGAGTACAATACCTGTTGTGTTGTCTGAATGCCCTGATAATGGTGGCCACGGTGAACCTACTCAGGTTTGGACGGACTCTTAGTCCTGCTTCAGCCATTGTCATGCCATGGACAATGACATGGTCAATGACTGTTGCTCGCATCTCGTCCGTAATGATGGTGCGAGGTTGTCTTGCTCTCCCTCCTGGACCTTCTCCTCTCCCTCGTTGGCCTCCTCCTCTTCCTCCCTGGCCTGCTCCTCTTCCTCGTTGGCCTCCTCCTCTTCCTCCCTGGCCTGCTCCTCTTCCTCCTTGGCCTGCTCCTCTCCCTCCTCTGACTCGATTACCTCTTCCCCTGACTCTGCCTTCATCCATTGTGTTTGTTTCGAATCTTCAGCAAACTGTGCACTCTGAACTTGCTTTTATACATGTGGTCACAGCATTAGCAACAGGTGTTTTCAATTTTGAGTCGTTGTGTGTAATGAATGACGCCAGGTGTGTTCATTTTGTTCAAATATTGCTGACTGTGGCAAGCATTTTGCATCACATGAGCTTTCATTTGAGAATATGAGCAGAGTTCTTTTGCAACTTGTGTTTTAGCAAGGAAAAATGTGTTAAGATTTATGTGAACGGAGGATTGTGTTTTGTGAATTGTGTCTTCATGTGAAATGTGTTTATGATATTGGAAAATGATGGCTAGATTTAGTAAATGTGTTTAGACAACTGGTCATTTGGTTTAGAGGATTGGCTTTTGTGTTTTAGCATTTGAGAAAAACTGTAAAATATCTTGCTGCATATTATGTTATACTGTGTTTGAACTACTGCGTCTTACTTTATGTGTAAAGTGGATCTGTGTTTCCATCTCAGCAGACGTGGTTCAGCGGATCGGTACATGATTACAGGTTATTGTGTCTCAAGTTCCAGTATCACTTTGGGACTAATATCAGAACCTTCACAGTCTTTTTCAAAACTCTTTGCTACGCTCAGTCACCTGGCTGAACGCTGCAAATGTAGAGACAGAGGTGGAGCAGGTAAGTTGAAGGTGTTTATTCTAACCAATGGTGAAAACTTACAGGTGCAACAACAATGTCCATAAATCCAAAGGTGAGAGTAGTCCACAAGAAACAAGAGACTACTCGCACAAAATCCACACTGGAAACACAGAACACTCTGGTAACACACGCAAAATCAACAATGAACTGGCTGCAATGTGTTCTGATGTGGATCAGTGTGTTCTGATGTGGATCAGTGTGTTCTAGTGTGGAATAACATGTTCTGATGTGGATCAGCGTGTTCTGGTGTGGAATAACGTGTTCTGATGTGGATCAGTGTGTTCTGGTGTGGATCAGTGTGTTCTAGTGTGGATCAGTGTGTTCTAGTGTGGAATAACGTGTTCTGATGTGGATCAGTGTGTTCTGATGTGGATCAGTGTGTTCTGGAGTGGATCAGTGTGTTCTGATGTGGATCAGTGTGTTCTGGTGTGGAATAATGTGTTCTGATGTGGATCAGTGTGTTCTGGTGTGGATCAGTGTGTTCTGATGTGGATCAATGTGTTCTGGTGTGGATCAGCGTGTTCTGATGTGGATCAGTGTGTTCTGGTGAGGATCAGTGTGTTCTGGTGTGGAATAACATGTTCTGATGTGGATCAGTGTGTTCTGGTGTGGAATAACATGTTCTGATGTGGATCAGTGTGTTCTGATGTGGATCAGTGTGTTCTAGTGTGGAATAACGTGTTCTGATGTGGATCAGTGTGTTCTAGTGTGGAATAACGTGTTCTGATGTGGATCAGTGTGTTCTGATTCAGTGTGATCATATTAAAATATCTTGCTGCATATGATGTTATACTGTGTTTGAACTACTGCGTCTTACTTTATGTGTAAAGTGGATCTGTGTTTCCATCTCAGCAGACGTGGTTCAGCGGATCGGTACATGATTACAGATTATTGTGTCTCAAGTACCAGTATCACTTTGGGACTAATATCAGAACCTTCACAGTCTTTTTCAAAACTCTTTGCTACGCTCAGTCACCTGGCTTAACGCTGCAAATGTAGAGACAGAGATGGAGCAGGTAAGTTGAAGGTGTTTATTCTAACCAATGGTGAAAACTTACAGGTGCAAAAACAATGTCCATAAATCCAAAGGTGAGAGTAGTCCACAAGAATCAAGAGACTACACGCACAAAATCCACACTGGAAACACAGAACACTCTGGTAACACACGCAAAATCAACAATGAACTGGCTGCAATGTGTTCTGATGTGGATCAGTGTGTTCTGGTGTGGAATAACGTGTTCTGGTGTGGATCAGTGTGTTCTGATGTGGATCAGTGTGTTCTGGTGTGGAATAATGTGTTCTGATGTGGATCAGTGTGTTCTGGTGTGGATCAGTGTGTTCTGGTGTGGAATAATGTGTTCTGATGTGGATCAGTGTGTTCTGGTGTGGATCAGTGTGTTCAGGTGTGGAATAACGTGTTCTAATGTGGATCAGTGTGTTCTAGTGTGGAATAACATGTTCTGATGTGGATCAGCGTGTTCTGGTGTGGAATAATGTGTTCTGATGTGGATCAGTGTGTTCTGGTGTGGAATAACATGTTCTGATGTGGATCAGTGTGTTCTAGTGTGGAATAAGGTGTTCTGATGTGGATCAGTGTGTTCTAGTGTGGAATAAGGTGTTCTGATGTGGATCAGTGTTTTCTGATGTGGATCAGTGTGTTCTGGTGTGGAATAACGTGTTCTGATGTGGATCAGTGTGTTCTGATGTGGATCAGTGTGTTCTGGTGTGGAATAAGGTGTTCTGATGTGGATCAGTGTGTTCTGGTGTGGAATAAGGTGTTCTGATGTGGATCAGTGTTTTCTGATGTGGATCAGTGTGTTCTGGTGTGGAATAACGTGTTCTGGTGTGGATCAGCGTGTTCTGATGTGGATCAGTGTGTTCTGGTGTGGAATAACGTGTTCTGGTGTGGATCAGCATGTTCCGGTGTGGAATAACGTGTTCTGGTGTGGATCAGCGTGTTCCGGTGTGGATCAGCGTGTTCCGGTGTGGATCAGTGTGTTCCGGTGTGGATCAGCGTGCTCTGATGTGGATCAGCGTGTTCTGGGGTGGAATAACGTGTTCTGATGTGGATCAGTGTTTTTAGTGTGTAGAAGGTCACGTGGTTGGAACATGTGTTTGGTTCCCAGCAGCTGTTGGTCGATCTGATCTTTTCCCACATGTTTCGACCTGCAGAGAAACTCTGAATATTAATGGGTTTTTTTGCAGTGGAAAATGTGTCTATTTAACAGTAGGCCTACTAAAATGTTGCTCATTTCGTGTTTTATGAAATGCTGTCAAAACATGTTCAGCATGTCAGAGTATCAGCAGCTAATAATGAAAAACTCTTTTTAAACTACATTTATTTATTTCAGCTGCACCACATTCATCCTCACATACACACAGAAATATTTACATCATATCCACATCCAATCAGTGTGACTACAATATGAATGATTACTGTTCATTGATCAGTTTTATATAGATTAGTTGTAGGTAGACAGTGATTACTGCAGCACTTGTGCAACTGTTGCCAATCTGACAGCTGCCTTAATGTCCACAGAGTCAATTTGTTATAAAGGACATTGTAGCCTATAGATTTTATTCTGTGCTGAGGATAAATCCACAATGTCCAAAGATAACTCTCTGCCTATACAGCGATGACAGATTGATCATAAAAGCGTCACGTTCAAGATCATGTTTGGTTATAAAACTAATAGCCTATCAATGTTTTCGATGTTTCTAAAGACGTAATTGCATTCCAACATGTGCTTTGATATAGACAGAATGAATGAATAAATGTCAGACAGCCGCTTCAGGCTCCGCAAGAGGACTCAGCGTTTGATGCTTTATGCAAAATGATTTTATTGTAAAGATTTGAGTAACTTTTGTTTTGAAAATGTTCATACCTACATTTAAGCCTCATCTCTTCACAATAAAAGCCTCTTTTCTGAAATCTACATTGAGAAACTAAAAACTGAAAATGAATGCAGCATGTTCATGTTGTTAGAGGAGTTACTGACATACTGGAAAGAAGCTGCGATACAAACGGATGGTGAGGCTGCTGTTATCCATTCAGTCTAAATCATTTTCATATCAGTAAATCATTGAAGCTCTCTGCCGATTTTACTGTTTTTATCCTTCTATAAATAGTCAAGGCCAAAAATATGGGCACCCCTGCATGTCTGTCCTATAATGCACTACTTCTCCCAGAAAACTGTTGCTATTCCAAATGCTTTGTATTCTGAAGTTATTTCTTTTGTTTGCGTTGGAGCAACACAAAAAAAGCAGAGAAATGAGCCAAATCTGAGACGTTCCACACAGAACTCCAAAAATGGACTGGACTAAATGATTGTTGGATCATTAAAGAGGTCAAAGGTCAAGGCTCTGAGCTGTTTGTACTAACAGACAATAAAACATATATAAACATCACATCACTCAGATCGAAGTTTGTGTTCATTTTCTGTCATCACCCAAAATACACAAACATCTTTATTCATACACTGCTATGACAGAGTAGTTTATTTATTTATCTTTTATTGAAGAAGGTGTGTGTGTGTGTGGGGGGGCAATAACAGAATAAAGACGAGGGCATAAGGCTGCTGGATCCAGGTCCTGCATGAGTTCTGGTTCAGTTTGGGAGTAAACCAATGACTGTGTCTAAAGTCTGTCATCGCAGTGTTGTTCTTCTGTGAGATCTGTTTCACATCCTGAGATCAATAACTGAAAACAAGAATACCCAATCCAGACGTTGTTGACGTCAGCTGTTCAGACTGAATCCTCACGTTGTAGGATTCATTACAGGACATATACAGCAATGCATTTAGAACCAGAGCCAGGAGCTCACCTGGTGGAAGGTGCACCATGTACCGAGGCTGATTCCTGTTCTCTCTTGTCTCTCTTCAGTGTTGCCACACTATTGATCAGATTACAAACAATCGTTAAAACTAAAAGTCAGTCACTCTTCGAATAAAGCTGCTGCATTCATCATGTTTCCTTTCTTTGTTTGAACCAAGCAGGAACCTCCGGGTCTGAAAAGTGAAGTCAGTGCTGAAGAGCTTTAAACCTGCATTCTCTCCAGCAGCCAGCAGGGGGCGACTCCACCGGCTGCAGAAAGAAGTGTGATTGTATAGCAGTCTATGAGAAAATGTTTCTACTTCTCAGCTGATTTATTCCCTCAGTAAACAGTTTGCTAATGAGTTTCTGGTCTCAGTTGCTAGAAAGCAGGGGAGGCTTTAGGGCGGGGCTACAAGGTGATTGACAAGTCGCTACCATGGCGACCTGTCAATCAGGATAGAGGCGACTCGTATCCGCTGCTCTGTGTACATTTAACCAACGCCACTGAAAAAGCTTATCAGGAGTTGGTGCTCATTTTTCCTGTAAGTACGTTTTGTTTTAAGCGTGTTTGTCGCTAGCCAAAATTAGCATCCCAGCTAATATCACAGTTAGCGTGAAATACAGATGCATCTTGCTAACCAAGCTAGCTAGCACCACCCTCTCGTCCAAATATGGTCACATCTTGTTCCAAAAAAACAACATGGCGACGACCGAAATGCCAAACTGGAAGCTTCAAAACGGCGGTCCAAAAACCAACGGGTGATGTCACGGCAGCTACGCCCACTTCTGTTATATCGTCTTTGTTTGGAACAGAAGTTGGCCCGAGATCATGTTAGTATTAGATTAGCTGCAGCTTAGAGGACATTTGTTCTGTAAACATGAAACCAGTCAGAGAGGATGCATCTGTCTCTGAGGACTTGAAAGCATGAATCATTTCGCTTTAATAAAATTACAGTTTTTCTCAATCGATTTGACACATTTGCTGAATCCTCACACCACGTGGTACATTCAGCACACCACTCTATGTGACCTGTAAAAGGTGATTACTCAACCAAAAGAACTAACTGTGTTTCAAATGTAAATAAATCCATCAATGAATAAATCATTGTAATCCGAACAAAAGGCTCCTTTTTGCTCAGACCAAGACAGTCAGAGTGCAAAGACATCTTGTGAAATGACTCTGACAGTGTGGTAGTTTCCCACTGTGTAGTATTGTCCAGTTGCTAACATGGCACACACTCTACTTTAAACCAAACATTTATGTGACGACACTGTGGACGGGCCCGGATCAGGCTGCACTCTCCCACCTGTCATACTTAGACCACGGGTGATCACATGGTCGATAAGTGATTTCTCTGTGTCTGTGTTCTCTTGCTCTTCCCTTCGCACTCTAATTCCCCTTCCTCTTCCACAGACAGACTCGTGCCCACTCGGTCTCCTGCACGCTCCATATTCCACAGCTGTGTCCCACCCTGCAGAACAACGAGTTTCACCTGTCAGCTAAATTGGACAGCAGTTGTTTCGTCCCCATCTAACCTAAGTCTATCTATCTCACAACTTTTACAAAAATACCACATAATTATCCATCCATCCATCGTCAACCGCTTATCCTGCGTACAGGGTCGCGACCACATAATTATTATGTATCTAATATAACTGTGACAGGTTACTGTGATTGTTGGTATTTGGCATGTAGGGATTTACACAATGAACATGTGTATAAGAAATATGAGTCAATAGCAGACAAAAGTATTTTGATCTAACTCATTTTGTGCCAAAGTAATTATAAACAACTGACATAATGTTCATATAAATACTCATACAGTTTGACAAAGTTCAATAGTCATTCTATGATTGTGCCAAAGCGATTGAGAAAAACTGTAATAATAATACTTTTTCATTTCTCTCTGGCTGATTGGGCGGATAGGGCTCAAATGTTTTCCTGACCTGCTGACTGGAGCACCCCCCGCGGTTTAGGCGGTCAGACCATGAACCCCGGTCCAACTATGAACCTTCCTCCATTATAACTCTCCAACAAAAGTGTAAAATCCCCCAAAACAACACACCTCAGTGATTTTCACCCTTTTTATTATAATTGATTGTCCACACATTCTGTCAGTGTCTGTCAGTGTCTGTCAGTGTGCGATGGCGGCTCAGCCTCTGAGCTTTTAGTTGGCGGCGAGGATCTGGTCGGCCCAGGCACGGAGCTCGGTGACACGGGCGTAGACGGCAGGAGTGGAGGTAGAGCAACGGCTGCTTCCCCAGGAGACGATACCAACCAGAGTCCAGACGTTGTCCTTCTGACAGACCAGAGGACCGCCAGAGTCGCCCTGAAACACAACATGTTAATAAATAAACACCAATAAAGAGTGTGATCAACTGAAACCGTGACGGACAGGTAGGTGGGCGGGGCCTCACCATGCAGGAAGTGGCTCCGGCTCCTCCAGCACAGATCATCACGTCGGAGATGTTGCTGCCCCAGTGGGTCTTGCACTGCTCGTTGGACAGCAGGGGCAGGGCGGCCTGCTGCAGCTTGTTGGGAGTACTGGGAGCTGTGGGGGACAACGCAAACACTCAAACACACTTCCTGCTGCCCTTCCAGAATAAAAGTATTCTAACACTAGGCCAGAGTCTCCAGTGAATTCAATCAACCAATCAGAGAGGTCGTTTCTGGAGGCCATTTTAACCCTTTGAAAGCAGCTTTGGGAGCGTCAGTGATCTCACATCTGACGTGTCAGCTGAACGTGTTTTATGAATTCAAAATAGAACAAGTTTTATCTCACCGTTGTAGCGGGTCAGACCCCAGCCGGAGGTGACGCAGTTCATGCCGGGGGCGAAGACGTCAGAGGACTCGGCGAGGCAGACGGGGGATACGTTGGTGCCCAGGCGGGCGGGGGTGGCCAGCTTGATGAGGCTGATGTCGTTGTTGATGGTTCTGGGGTTCCATTTGGGGTGGGTGAAGACCTGGGGAGGTGGAGGATTGTTAGTGGGAGGAGAAGGTGTGTTCTGAAAGCTGACTGGCTGATGGGTGGTTCTCACCTTGGCGGGTTTCAGCACCTGGACGTCCTCGTTGGAGCCAAAACCTTTATCGTGCTCTCCAGCGATCACACGGTGGTAGGTCCTGGCAGGAAACAGGAAGCGTCTGGTGTAAAAACTGTGGTTCTCTATGTTCACGTCTGTCCTAACGAGTCTCTCTCAGCCTGGTGTCTCCTCTTCTTCATGTTCCTTCATCACCGTGAACTCTGAAGTTTATTCTGTCCTACAGACACCGTCCCGCTGCCCCAAACAGTCACTACAGCCCCACATGTGGATTCATCTCGTCTATTTCCTCCTGTGTGTCTGATAGAAACTACATGATCAAACTCTGTGTGTGAGGTCTTCAGCAGGAACCAATGGGCTCGCAGCTGTTGTGTTGTGTGGTGGTGAACTCACATGACGTTGCAGTGAGCGGCGGTCACCACCCAGTTCTCGTTGATCAGAGACCCTCCGCAGAAGTGGAAGCCGTTGGATTGCTGAGAGAAACAAACTGAACTGAGTCTCTGAAAAACACAAGAAGACGAAGAGAGAAGTGTGCTGACTCACCTGCAGAGACACCTGCCAGGGCCAGGAGTGAGGCACCGCCTCCTCGCCGTTGACGATGCGGGCGTAGCCGGTCACCTGGGGGGTGATGGCCGGGGTGCCGCAGCCTGAGAGGACGACAGGTAACAGACTAAAGGACTGTTCAACAGGACACGTGACAAAGACAATCTGTCTGAGAACTGACGAGTCATGAAGTTATTTTATCAGGTGGAACGTGTGGAAACATCAGCAGTGAACAAGAACGCATGAAAATGAGTTTTTACCCACAAACCCCTTGAGTCTGCAAAGAAAAACCTCACGCCGTCTCTTTTCTCTTTCCTGATGCTTTGTACAGCATCAGAGACCTGCGTTTGAGTTTCTTTGTGTCTCACCGTAGGCGGCGCTGACGAAGGCGAGACAGGAGACGATCCAGAGGAAGGCCATGGCGGTGGTAACGATGATGATGAGGATGTGCTGAAGGAGAGCTGCTGTTTTATCCCTGAACCCTGCCGGGCCTCAGCCAATCAGAGCGGTTGGCTGTTTGACCAGCTCAGCTGTCAGCTGCTTATCAGACGTGAGGCGATGGCTGCGTTCCCACGAGTCTCACGCCTCGACCTGCAGCTCTCTGATTGGCTGTCACATCATGTTACCTGCAGTCAGCACGTTTTTACGCACAGTGAACTTTCTTTAACTCCCAACAGATCCCAGATCTGTCAGGACGACGCTCGTTTTATTATTTCTCTGAGTGGAAACATCAAGACGCTGAAATGAAGAGCTGCAACAAGATGGTACATGAAAGACGTCAGCTGTTACTGTTGTTATTAACTTCCATTAAATGAGTAAACCAGATCCCAAATACTGCGAATACACTACTAATTCTCAGCAGAACCTGTCCTGTAACACCGGAGGAACCAGAACCACGGGAAGAATCCTTCCTCGTGAGTCGTGACCGATGTGTTTTCTGGTCATTTCATTCTGCCACAGCTTCATGATGTTTACTTCAATCCAATCTAAACAAAAATGACATGAATAAATAGAGATTTTCTGATGATTGTATGCTTTTATTGTTTCTATGCTTCATCGTTCCTGCGCTGCTGCCAGACGATATTTTGGTAAAACTAAAAATAACTAATGAAACCGCGTCAGAGACCATTCAGGATCAGTGTTTCGCAACTTTCCTCAAACTTAATTCAAGGGGCCTCACTTATTTACTGTCACAGATTAAAAACATGAAGTTCATGAGTTCTATCTTCAGCAGACCATCGTGCTCACAACGTTTTTTCTTTTGACATGTTTCCCCAGAAGGTTTTCCCAAAAACCCAAACCCTTGCTTTCAGTAAGATGGTTCTGGTTCTGGCTCCTCAGTCTCCTCACACCTGCAGCCTGTTCACTTTGTTGGTTCTAATTCAACATTACAAACTGGATCTGCTCCGTCTGGGTCCTGTTCCCCTGTGTCTACGCCAGCAAACTGTGAAACTAATAAGCCGAATGGTGTATAACATTAGACCAAAACCAGGACTAACATGATCTTTATTAGACAGTAAACCAGCACAGCTATGCCCTAATTAGACAGCAAACAGTTTTTGGCCTCATTTTATGCTCATTAGTGTAAAATTGTGTCCAGCGGAGACTCTGAAATCCTCCCACAGGCTTAACAGCTGGATGCTGACTGTGGGCCGCTGCAAAGACTGCTGGATCTGCAAGGCAGAACATGAGAAAACTATCTACCAGTTTCATTAATCATATTTAAAGAGCTGTGAAGCTGCATATTCATCCAAGTGCCTTCAATATTAAAGTTATATTTCATACACAAAGAGCTATAATTCTCCCCCACACACAGCTGTGTCTTATCATGTTATTATTTATCATGTTCTCTCTTTGATCTGTATGAAGCACAATGTAAATCCACCAGTATGAGGCACCTCCATGCACTGTGTGTGTGCATAGTTAATGTTCTGCACAGTGTCTGAGTCTCTGAGGTTTTGTATTGTTTATGTTAAGTTGCCCTTGATTTTAACTTTCGTTGGATATTGTTTATGTACTTAATGTCTTACAGTCTGAAATGTTTTATGGACAACAGTGATGATTGGAATAAAAACACATGTTTTTATGAAATTATCTATGAATCCTGTTGCTGGACGTCATCTTCTAACCTAAATAGTGCTCTGCTTGTCAGAGGAGGAGAAATTTACAGAAAACCTCTTAACTCGTCTCCTCCTGCAATATAGTGTTGTAATATTTCATGTTCTCCCTGTTATATTTCATTTAGAAGAGGTATTTCACCTGTCATTATAATTATTATGATTATTATTATTAAATCATTTGGGAGAGATACACCGTTTGAAAACACTAAAGTGTGACTCCAGGCTGATGAGTCTGAGACAGAATGAGTCACAAAAAGTCTGGGAAGGTCTGAATTATCAGCAGCTGACGAGCCGCCATGTTCCGATTGGTCTGTGTTTGTCAGATAGAGGAGGTCAGCGATTGGTCAGCGTTTGTCAGGTAGAGGAGGTAAAGACATTAAAAGAATAACAGAATAGCTGCACAGCAGTAGTTCCATTTATCACAGATTAAATGCTATAAAACCTAAAATGTTTATTTCAATCCTGGTCTTTCAACAAATTACATAAAAAAACAAACGCTGAAACCCGTTCAGACAAAACTGGCTACATGTTCCAGCTCTCATCATTTTAGAAATCTAGCTTCAAGTTACTGAGAAACAGATATCTGTCAAGTTAACACCTCAAATACATTACACCGTTCACAGATAATTAAAGCTTCCTGACCTCTACCTGTAAACTTATGAGACTCTGCGTATGAAAGCACGTCACTGGAGACAAAATCATACAGTGAAAAGAGAAGCAGACCCAGAACACGAGCCTGTCGAACTCCACATTCAGTAAAATCAGATCATTTCCGACCTTTGTCAGATAGGATCAACCACCTGTTGATAAATCCCACTGCCTCAGGCTTGTTTAACTGGTTCAATAAAATGATCACTTGTGAGACTGAACAAACGCTCACATTTGTACTCATGTGGGAACGACGTCCGTTCAGACTTTGCCTCAGGTGACTCTGCCATTCCAACATCCAGGAGCAACAACGAACCGGCAGTATTGAGCGCCTTGATAACGACCCCACAGAGGCAGCTGGGACCCTGCCAGCCGGTCAGAACTGAAGACGTCTCTTGGATGAGAGACAAAAGGGCTTCAAGTACCTTCACCCAAGTCCAGCTGCCGTTGATTGTAGCCTTCCTTGAAGAACCTGGATGACTGAGGACCTTCACAGACAGATGTTTCTCAGAGTATGAAGAGAATGAATGAAACGTGGATCTGAATAAAGCCGGGGTCTGATGCAGTTGAAAGGTTCAGTCCTGCAGAGAAACCTGGAGGTTTTTATGTCTCTGAAAGTTCTCCATCCAGGCCATAGTAATCCAAGGAAGGTTCAAATCAAGGGCAACTCGTTAAAGACTTCTTCAGTTCTGACTGACTGGCAGGGAGTCCCAGCTGTAACCTCCGTGGGGTCGTCGTCAAGATGAGTGACCCCGCTGGTTCGTTAGTGCTGCTGGCTGTTGTAACAACCGTCATTACGGTCGTTGGAGTCACCAGAGGCCGAGTCTGAACGACCATCATTGGTGTCTTCACCTGAGGCCAAGAGTGAATGTTTGTTTAGTTTTCTGGGAAGTGATGAAAGGACAGCGTTGTTGCGTTGTTGAGCGTCCTCTCCATCCTCTCTGTCTAAAATGTGCACCTGGTGGACCTCAAGCGAGTGTCCTTTACCCTTCAGATACAGATTCCCCTTTGGGGAAATTAATCAACCTCTACACAAACGCATGGCTCAACTCCTCAGGTCAAGACTCAGTTTACCTTCATCTGAACAGCGCTGTCCTCCTGTCTGTCCTTCAGTCCCCGGTCCTTCGTGTTGCTGGTGTTCAGCTGTCAGAGCTGCACTGGAAAGGAAAACAAATAAGTTGTAAAACTCTGACTTGTCACTCTGAGTTTGGCTCCAGATGCTCGTTAGACGTCCTGATTAGTCTGTCAGCTTCATTTTTCTTTCAGTAATTACGTTTGTTCAGCAGTTTCCTTTGTTTCAGGAAGAGAGAGGAGAAGGCAGATCCCTGCACTAATAAATGACAGTAACAGTTCATTTGTAGAAGAAACAAGTGAAGCCAACTCACTTCACTGACACATGACTTTGTCTTGCTCAAATCTAATCGAATTTTAGGACTTTTTACAAAACACACAATCTAACTTCACATTTAACAAGTCCTTCATTCAGTTATGTAGTTTGTGTCCAAGTACAGTTTGCACAACACATGTACTCATGTATACCGTAATATTACAATACCCTGTAATTAAAAATACCTACAGCAGTAGTTCTCTTTAAGTTGTTGTTCAGCCGGTGATACTGGACCCCTTCTTAAGAAAGCAGCTGCCTGTTAGTTTAACCTCTGACTGCAGTAGTTCCCAATGTTTCCCCTGCACTCCCTAACTGCTCATCTTGTTCTCTTGCTCCTGTATCAGCAGGAGAGACCGGGTATGGTGATGCAAACTAGTTTCAAGTGTTTAGTGTCAAACACAAGGAGTGAAACGTTACAATCCAGTCAGTTTCAGTAACACACACTGGGGTGAAATGTAACATCACATAATGAGTAAAAACATGATATTGAATGCTTTTTATGTAACACTTCTATTGTTTTATTAAACATAATTAGTGTGTGTGTGCGTGTGTGTGATCCAAGTATCTTACATAATAATACAATTGAACAAAAAGTGCACCAGCTGAATATGTGTGTGTGTGTTTGTCTTGCATCCTCACAGCGGTGACAGACAAACAGTTTTTTTTCCTTCTAAAATTGGCATCGCCTGCCACAGGGGGCTACTTTTCTCATGTGGAACAAGTCTAAACTGAGCATGTGCAGAGTGAATCAGGTCATTGTTAACATGTTCCTGATTCGAGAAATTGGACAAGTTACAAGTGACCCGTGTTACCCGTGTCCCCGGTCTCCCCTACCTACTCAACTGGCACACTATTATGAGTTTTTTCAAGCTCAGGACCCAGAAGCAGGGATTTGGACCCAGAATGCAGACACAAAGCCGGCAGGTTCAGTTTCAATTCAATTCAATTCAATTTTATTTATATAGCGCCAAATCACAACAACAGTTATCTCACAGCGCTTTTCATAAAAGAGCAGGTCTAGACCGTACTCTGTGATGCTATTTACAGAAGCCCAACAGTTCCCACCAAGAGCAGCACTAGGCGACAGAGGCAAGGAAAAACTTCCTTTAAGAGGCAGAAACCTCGAGCAGAACCATGACTCAGGGTGGGCGGCCATCTGCCTCGACCGGTTGGGGTGAAGGGGAGAGAGAGAGAGAGAGAGAGAGAGAGAGAAAGGGGAGGGAGGCAGCCTACACAATATCCACACACAGAGGTACAGACAGTAAAGGTGATGTTGCTATAGACTAAATGAAAAATGGTACAAATATTTATAGCAGTGTTAATGATAATAATCGTAATGTTAATGATTATAATAACAATAATAACAATAGGACTAGTAACAATAGTTGTTGTAGCAGAGGGTGTCGAGCAGGAACACGGGGGCAGCAGGTGACCCGCAACCACAGATCCAGACTCCACAGCTCCAGAGCCAGAAACACCTGCAGGAAGTGACAGGAGGAGAGAGGAGAGGGACGAGAAAGCACAAGACTACCGGAAAGGGGAGAAGTTGTGTTAGTAACATGCAATAATGGGATGAGGTTGCATACAGAGGGAGAGAATGAGGAGGAGAGAGGAGCTCAGTGCATCATGGGAAATCCCCCGGCAGTCTAGGCCTATAGCAGCATAACTAAGGGATGTTCAGGACTCACCTGAGCCAGCCCTAACTATAAGCTTTATCAAAGAGGAAAGTCTTAAGCCTACTCTTAAATGTGGAGATGGTGTCAGTGTTTATTTACAGCAGCTGAGTGGTGAAGCAGGTAATCCAGGCAAATGAACAAAAATTTCTAAGAAGCAAGGGAAAAACTGTCCCTGAGACTGACAGGGACTCGAGGCAACATCTGTGAACCAATAAACCGACAAGAACCAGGGTAACTGAGACACATCAGGAATCAGGGCAGAAACAAAGGTAGACGCATGAGAACAAGGAAGTAAAGCATGCAAACATACACGAGGACAACAAAACATGGAACAAGAGCACACGGACAAAACAGAACATAACCATCAACAAGGAAGGAGAACACTGAGGCAGGGAGTGGAAGAACAGAAGGAATGAATCTCACAAAGTAAAACTGAAAACAAGCAACCTAGTCAAGAACGCAGAGCATGGAAGTAATGAATAAACTAAAACACACGCATGAACTAGAATTCCCCAGGAAAATACTAAACCCAAAAACCAGAACCCTGTCACCACAAAAAGATACAGGGTTCCCAACTTTTCTTTAGTGGAACAAACCAGCACGTTCTACAAACGTTGTCCTTTTCTTACTGCAGTAGCCTGTAATCACCTATTTAACGTTAGGGGGGACCTTTTCAACGCGACCCAACTCTCCAGGGAGGTCTTGTGGGAATACATTTTTAGAAATAGCTAAACAACCATCTTAAAGCATTTGGATTTAAGTAACGTTACATGAAAGGTGAAGCTGTTAAAATGATAAATGTTTAATACTGAGAACTTTCTTCAAGCTGTCACCACAACAGAAGCTAATGATGGTGAGCACAAACCGTGATACACAGCGAACAGGGCTACTGTGTAACGTCATGTGAGATAATATTTCTGTTGTCCCACGGTTTTGGAAAACTTTAGTTTAAACTCACACATAGGTTTTGATGAACTGTAAAGGCATGTCACATTATCTTCAGGGTGAAGTCCCAAAACCACCAGTCCATCCATTTAGCTGACACTTTTATCCAAAGCCACTTACAATTGCTTTATATGTCAGAGGTCGCACGCCTCTGGAGCAACCAGGGGTTAATGTCTTGCTCAGGGACACATTAGTGGATGGGGTTAAACCCAGGTTTCTCACACCAAAGACATGTGTCTTATCCACTGCACCATCATCCATCCATCCATCCATCCATCCATCATCCTCAACTGCTTATCCTGCATACAGGTCGCCAGTCCATCTTTATTTAAATCAGGCTGACACAAAACCAGAGCGGAATCACAGGGAGGACTGACACACAGGCAGCGTGAAACAGCTAAACAGGTCGATAGTCATGTGTCCCACAACAACAAATGCGACCGTTCACTATAATGTAAGAGCGTTGG
>NW_024041645.1:0-13368 GCF_014851395.1 Micropterus salmoides | reverse complement strand
AACAAGGAGGTGGAAAACTGAAAACACTTCTGATCAGGTGTAAATCTCACCACATATCCACACAAATGTTAACTTCAGCACCTCCGATAAAATACAGCTCACAGCCCCTTCAGTGGGAAGGATCCTGGAACAGTAAGACAGTCCCAAAAAGAGCAATAGTTTGTCGCTCAGTTTTAAAATTTTAAATTGCAAAACTCTACCAGCCAACGTTACCACTCTGTCTCAAACGGTCTGCGACTCACAGTGCAAGAGTGGGTACACTTGATTACTATCACAGCATACTCCCGTGTCAGCATCAGCTGGGTTGTGTTGATTTGCACTGCAACGTTATCAGTTATACATTTAATTTTCGCTGCATGAGAAAATTGATGTGTGGCATGTGAAAAGTGTCAACTGCTTGAGTCTCACGCTCAATGTGTGAGAGTTGGCAGCTCTGGTTACATAGTGCCAATAATCACTGCCCTGGCTCAGAGTGCCAACGACAGAGACCCCACTAATCGTCTAAGTCAGTGTACCATCAAAATTATTTTGAAGACATTATTTTAAGATAAAATTACCACATAATGTTGCTTTAATAATCAGGTGTTCTGCAGAAACTGCTTCCCCATGGATAAATGGCAAATTTAGTCACAGCTCCTGTTTCATAACTGCTTTTGACAGCTGCAGAACAACAGCCCTTTGAAGAGTACTTTCTTGTTAAAGGACTCTTCAGCAGAATAGATACTGGCGGATACTGAAGAAATCTTCAATCTGGGTTTTCCACTGTACACATAGCAATCCAGTAATCATGTTTAATACATAGCTTTCTAATTGAGAATTTTAGAATATTGAGAAATAGCCCTAAATGAAATGTAGCAACACGCTAGAAAAGGCATATTAATTGATCATCAGAAGTGAGGTGTGCTTTGTGTTCTAATCTAAAAGTTAGACAGAAGAGAGAAGCAAAATATGATGGCGAAAGAGACTTAATGCATATGTGTTTGTGCAATATCTTTGGTTGTGTTGTAACATCAAACACAGACAATCAAAGTTATTTCTGAAATCTCTATCTACATCTCAAAATCTGTTTATACTGCCAGCAAATTTACTATCTGATGATGATGAAAATGATTATGAAAACAATGAAAGAGAAACCACATATAAAATTGTACTACAGTAACTCCTAATGTTATATAGATTGTAATAATGGTAGATACTGGCTTTGTGCTCCTCGTAATGAAGGAACAGTGCAGCTGTATGTTTAGTATACTATCAGATTGTGGCTACACAGATAAATACTTGTTCATAGGATACATTTATTGTTGTTTTTTTCCACTAAAAACTTTGTCTAGCAATATGTTGATATACAGTTTCCAGTACCTTTCTGTAATAACTAAAACCCAGGAACACACAGTACTAAACAGAAACTCTCAAGTGTTTGATAATATTTAACACTGTTTAACGCAGATACTTCAGGGTTTGCAATTTGTTTGTTGGTGCATCAGCGTAATGTGTACATACATCACAGTCATCCATAATCTCAAAATAAGCACTTATTATAAATGATATTCTTTTGCAGATATTTACTGTTCATGGGTCAATAATTTTGGGTCAATTTGTACTCAACTTAGAGCTCCAGTTCCTCTCCATGACATTTATAAACATCAAAGTGTATGAGGCGTGAAAAGGTCTCTACTGTCTTAATCATGTTCCGGCTCTGTTGACCCATCTGTCACAACCTACAATTATCTGTTATGGGTACTCAAGAGAGCATCATGTTTAACGTTTCAAATTATAAAACCTTCCTTACTTTCCTAAGTTTTCACCAACATTACAGTGAGATAACGCTGTATAATATTGTTCCTAAACACTGATCACTGTCTTTTCTGCTTTTTGTGATTGGTTAACAGAGGTATGTGACAGCCCATTGGTGGCCAGTCTGCCGCCGTCATCATTCAGAAGCTCCTCCCAGTTAACCAGCAGCCATGGGCCGGTGTTTGCTAAGGTCAACAGGAGGGAAGGTGAGGAATCATTTATTATATATACTTTTATATATTAAATATTTTTCCACGTGCAGTAATGGCACATTTTAAGATTGATTTATACTCTGAACATGATGTCATATAATAACTGAACTGATCCATACATTGACAATAGTACATAACCAGGTTTACTTTACTTGCAGGACTTTGTTTGAGCGTCTTACACTAGAAAGCTTTACACCTCTGTAAAGTTTTAAAAGTCTGAGTGAGTTTATTATCCAGAATTCCTTACTTTGATCAATGATGATATTCAGTGAAGAATGAATTTCCGTGGAGAGAGAGCTCACTGCAGTTTAAGAGACTATTTTCTGTTTCACTTTGTGGGAAGAATTAATTTGACTGACCATTCACATTTAACCCCACTTGGGGAAACATGACACATTTACACACACCTGTCTGTGGCATCCATAATTTTATTTTTATGCAATTTTACTATTTACTATACTACGATTAAAATTTTTAATCGCGATTAATCACATGATTTTCTTGCGATCAATCACGATTAATGGCATTGTTGCGCACAAAATTGAATAATGAATTCTAAAGTAGTGTATTGCACACTTTTTAAAATGTACTGCTATATACACAAGTGCAGTAATATGGTTTGCAAACACTTTCAACAAAGTGAACTCCTAATAAGCTTTTTCAGTGCCGTGGGTACAAGTCAGCTCTAGCCTGAGTGACAGGTCGCCATGGTAACGACTTGTCAATCATAGATAATCCCGCCCTGAAACATACTCTGCTTTATGGTCTATTTTAAATTAAATGGGACCATAATTTACTAAATGAACATCATTTTGTATTGAAGAAGACTTGAAACTAGCGACTGGGACCATAAACTCATCAGGAAAGTGTTTACTGGGGTAATTATTCAGCTGAGAAGTATGGTATTTTCCCATTATTTCTAATGGAGCCAGACTTTTTTTTGCAACCGGAAGAGTCGCCCCCTGCTGGATTTTCAATAGAATGCAGGTTTCAGGGACTTGCGCATCGGCTTCATATTGTAGACCGTAAGCTTCCCGCTTGATTCAGAGCCAGTGAACAACGGACTTTCAAAATAATAATTAAAAAAAAAAACTGCGTTAACGTGCGATAAAAAATTAATGCTGCCCTAAATTTGACTTAAATGATACTTCCTTCTTGTCTTGAAGTCTACACTATGGTTTAAACCAGCTGTGCAAAAACACTGTTTTAGTCAAGACCGTTAAAGAACATTATGGTGACTTTGTTTTTTTCTCTTCATCCATCATCGGTGTAATTTGCCAAATCTTTATAGTTCTTCAGATGCAGTGGGGATGTGCCAAAGGGACTGCAAAGTAGGTCTTAAATGATTTATCGATTAAATCAATAAAATCAATTAATAAAATGCTTCGACACATTCTTTCCATCGATGCTTCGTTTAATCCATGTAACTATACAGCACAGTGTTTCGCACGGACATTTATTACTGTCGCACATCGCGCTTACGCTATGAACACGACAGGATTATAATGTAGCCGTTTGCAAAGTGGAGGTAGAGAGAGAAAATGGCGAGGGACAAAGAAGAAAGTGTCCAAAGTATGTTATTATTTCATGCTAAAGAAAACAACAACTCTCTCTGTGTCACAGTCCGTCCACTGTAAAACGAAACTTATGTCGCCTTGGCAACAGCACGACGGCAGCTGAACAAAAAGGTGTTGTGCCAGCGGACCACAGACAAGGTAACAGTAACACCAACTTTAGCAGTTAACTGAAATCTTGATTGATTGTTGAGTTGAAGGCTAGCCAAAGTAAGCCGCAGTCCTCAGCTGAAAATGTGCACACGTGCGTTAGTTGTTCTCCTTTTTGGGCTGTGTGTGTGTTGTAACCTCACAGTCATGAGTTAACTGCGTGTCGGGAGCTGCACCTTTTAACTCACTTGCAGCTCTCTGTAGCTCCCACAATCCCTGCTACCTGCATGTGCTAATCTATCCTTCACCTATATTCTTTGTCTTTATAACTGTTATCTTTATAATAACAAACAACAGCTGTTTCGTGTGCAGGATCGCTCATTTCCCGTTTCACATTTCACATGTGTTTTCTTGACAAAACGTGGTTTGGAGACCAGCGTCGGGTGACGCAGCTGCTGTCAGCTCCTGTAGTGTGTGTGTGTGTGTGTGTGTGTGTCCCTGTCATCAGTCGCATAGTGTGAACACCACACGACTTCAAGACTGCCATCATGACGGCAGGTTGTGTGAACGGCACGGCCATCGGCCAACGCTTAAAGTCGTGTAGACTGCACAAGCCTGTAGCATAACTTGTATAGCACTGGGGTGATGTGTGTGTTTGTAAAGCGGCTGTCTAGTAGTTGGTCTGATGTTTGCTGTATGACACAGTATGAATTTACGAAAGGGCTGATAAATATCTATCACCTATAAACGTGCACACTAAAGTCATCGCTAGCTGCAGCCCTACTGTTAAGTTTAATTCCTCTGATTTCATAGTTCATGGAACTATTTGATTGAAAAGGGCTAAATGTAAGAGGTTCTTGTTAGCTCAAGGTCCATGGTTTATACTCTTCTCTAACCTTTTCTTTTACAGCAGTGACCTTTTCCATTTTTTCACAATTGGGTTTCAAAGCATACAGCAACAGTGAGGTGTTAGGGGGGCTTGGCTATCCATAAAAAGTTTTGCCTTGTGGAGCTTTAAACTTTATGCTCTTGGTCAGTTGTTGACATCAACTGTCAAGAAGCACCTTCAAGCCAGTGAAATGTTGGGAACTGACTGAGAAAAAGCCATGTCCCCCGACTGAATCTCCCTTTTTTTACTGAGGCATGTTCTGTTCTGTGGGCTGCAGTGGTGCATTTTCCTCTTAGTGCAGGAGGGAGTCTTTGCCTCTCTACAGGACGCAGAGCACAAAACATCAAAGGCAAACCTCAACTAGATTCACAAAGTGTGAGAGACACCTCTGTGGTGGCCAGGGGTAGAGAGGGGGAGACAGAGATAAAGACAAAAATAGATAGATGGATAGGTGGAAAATATATTAAAAGGACAGCAGTTACTGTCAGCCATCTGTATTGTATATAGAAATGCATTGGAATTATATTAGACTAGTACATCAAAAACTTCCCACAGGGCCACCTCTTCTCAATAGGGGGATAAATCTGAGTTGTGATTCTCCCACCACAATAAAAAAGAGGGAGCTCTCTACTGGATGCTAATGTGGGGTTTTGTGACAGGCTATCATGGCTAGTTTCGGGGCTATTGAGAACGAACTGTTAGCAGATTTCTCCATCTACAGAGCTCAGTGGCTGACTGTGGTGCCAGAGCACAGAATCACCAGGGAGTCTAGGATTCATTCTCTTTTACTCTTACTGAAAGAGTAAGAGACAAATTGGAGATAATCAAGCAGAATGTTGTTTTCTGAGTACGTTTTATTGTGACAGTACACACATTGCAGGAAATTAATATGAGAGAAATTGTTGCTGTCATTTCTTGGATCTGTAGGCACCACTGAGACGTAGAGTCAGTGATATAGCTGAACCAGTTCCAGCAGCCTACAGCAGTGGTTTACCAAAGTTGGTGCTGTGTGGACAAGACAAGGTTGCCGCATGATTTGTCACATAATTGTTCATTTATTGTGCTTTTTTTAATACAGGGTGTCTTAAAAGGTAATAAATCAATTTTGCGAAAATTGAGGCCATTAAAGTCTTAATCGCCATTTAACAAGGTATTAAATTTTGAAGATATTTTTTTCAATGTGAAAATCCTTTTTGTCCGAAAGTTTGTTTGCTAAAAGTATAGGTGAACGTATTTATTTATAATGCATAGCCAAAAATACCAGACAGGCAGTGAGAAGCGACTGTGATTCCTTTCTGTAACGTTAGGCGCAGGGATCTACCGAGCGCCTATTTCTCTCTTAAACGCTCCAAAAAATAGATCCGTGTGAACTGGAAAATAATTTATGAATACAACCGACCGTAATCTCCCACCCCGCCGGGCCAGCAATGTTAATCGTCCCAAGTCCCATAGAAATGCCTGCAACCTTGTTTTGTTTAGTTTTTTCTGTCCGTGTACACCTTAAATATTTGCTAATTTGAATTTTGACATCTATATAATCATTTTAAATATTAGTTACTGTATTCATGGGTTATTTCAAGTTAAATCTGTAAATCGGCAGAACACCTGTTGGATTTTATTCTGAATGATTTAGAATGGGCCTATATTATACAGTATAATATTATATCAACAATTGTTAAGCATCTATGTACAAAAGTATATGTGTGCTATATTGGGGGTTGGGTGTCATGATAACATATTTTCTCTGATGATGTGGTCTAAAGAAATTTGGGAGCCACTGGCCTACAGTATATAGTATAAGAGTATGGCATGGCTTTGTGCAGTGTATGAGTTCAGGTTTGATGGATCTGAAATTATTCGGGAACCAGAACATTTCTGCAATATGTGATAAATACGTATGTTGTCTGGAGGAACTATAGAAAAGCATCATTCTATTTAGTGTCCAATTTTCTGAGCTTGTGTATTTCTCAGGATTCTACATAAGTGACTCTTGCTCACCTGGTATTCAACAGCAGAAGCCATCACTGACTCCCTCTCACTGGCAAACAGGAGCAAAACTGAAGAACATAGCCAGCTGAAGTGTCCTGTCAGTCACAAAGTAGTTACAACAGACTAGAAAAACTCTCTATTAGAGGCCAAGTGGCCAGCTGGGAGGTAGAGGTTACAAAACTCCCACATGCCTGCTTGGCCCTCGTTTCTGCCGGTTAAACCCATCTTGGCTTGTCAGCCTATATGGGGTCTGGCATTGGCAGAACTGTTCACACGTGATGGTTTAATCCCATCACTGTGCTGTCTCCACTTCTAGTGTTGTACCCTACTATGGCTGGACATTGTTTTTAGGGGAGCAACAGGAGGAAGCAACAGCCCTGCACTGGCATTTAGTCTTTTTATTCCAACAATGTGCAAAGTCGACAATTAGCCTTGGCACAGTGCTCGGCAGAGTTGCCCTGACAGCTCTGGTTTAGAGGCCAAGGAGGCAGAAGCTCAAAGCCGATGGTCTCATCCACAGACGAGCTATTTTTTTTTTGTCACAAACAAGAGAAAAACATTATTGATGTAAACTACAGTGCTGGAGAAGGTACTAGCCCAAGTTTGAGCAGCTTTATACCATAGTAGAACCTCACGTTCATTCAAAAGCAGCTTCTAAGTAGAATAACAAGCCTGCTCATATTTACCCATGTAGTCTGCATTCTGATTCTGCTGACGATTCTATTGATTTTTCTTCTTTGGTGTGAGAGACCCGGGTTCAATCCCCCACTGTGACCCATCCACCAGTCCATGAGCAAGACACTTAACCCCTCGTTGCTCCAGAGGTGTGCAACCTCTGACATATATAGCAATTGTAAGTTGCTTTGGATAAATGCGTCAGCTAAATGAATAATTGTAAATGTATTAATTAATGAGACACAGTCTAATTTGTTCCACCATATTTTCAAAATCAACCAAAAATATCCATCCGTTGTCAACCGCTTATCCTGTGTACAGGGTCGCGGGGGGGCTGGAGCCAATCCCAGCTGACATCGGGTGCAAGGCGGGGTACACCCTGGACAGGTCGCCAGTCTACCGTAGTGAACCAAAAATATATTAACATAAAAGACTTCTAACGTTGTGTTTCTGCCGCTTCTCCCTGCTGATATAAACTCGCGCGTTCACACACTTTGGCATCCGACTTGAGACAACCACTTTTCTTTTGAGTTAATTACGGTAACGTTAACTAAGGGTTTGACCAGCGTTGAGTGTTTCCCGTGGTGTTTCCACTGTCTCTTGTTTGTGATAACGCGATCAAGCTAGCTGCTTGATGTTCCTTCTACGTCAAAACAACGTATGACACCTTAAAAAAAGTGATACCAAGGCAGAAAAGAGCATTTACAGTATAGAATGTGGTACCACTAGTTGTTAGTTTGAACAGTCACCTCCCCTATTCTTGGGCCTTAACTGTGCCCTTCCTTAAAATACAAAATAATGAGGCCAGTCATGCTAAAAATTTCCTGCACCACGGCAACCTGGTTTTCCCTCACAAAAAGCACAGTGTGTCCATACAGGTTAAAAGATGAGAAACAAGTAGTTTTTTTTTACAGCTTCAGTATGCTGAGGGCCCTGGTCTGACCCAGCTGCTGAGAATAAGGACAATTTTACTCTAAATGGGAGTAGTGCTGGAAATATTCACTCACACTCTGGCTTGCCATGATTCCCAGTCAGTTTGTTCTGGCTTTCAACATGCAGAGATAGAGAGATCTCAGTGATCACAATCAAAGTGGCAATGAACCTGACATGTAGTAAGGCTCTTACCTATTGACTGGATATGAATGCTTCTTTTAAAAGACTCACATTTATTTGATGTTTAACTCTCCCTATTTTTGTCCCCCATTTTGCTGTTCATGTGTTGTCTTTAAAACCTTTGGAGGCCCCTTTGATTTTGCTTTCCACCTCTTCCCTTTTGCCCCAGCTTGCTCTTTCCTTCCACTGTCACCTTTACTCTTTTCCTTTTATCATTTATTCCTGTATTTTCAGGTATTTTCAGGCCATATCCTGGCCTGCTACTCTCTTGTTGTTCTCCTTGTATAGTGTGGTCTGCTGGATTTGCAATTTCAACTCCAGCCTCATGAGGGCTGCCAAGAAAACATTGAGATAACTTCATTCCATCTTATAGCCAAATGTTAATGACAGCATTTAACATTTATAGGGAAATGTTAATGGCAGTATTTAACATCTAAACGGTCTCTGTTTTTCAGTGGGCCATACTGATAATTGCACATTAGAACCACTGTAATTATGCTGAAATAGGCTTAGAACACTTTATCAATCCCCAGTAATCATTTTCTGGAATTACTAATTTAGATTTGAAAAGGGGATTTAAACATTAGCAAGGGGCTGTAAGTTGAAAGTACCTGTTTGGCGGGGACCATAGAAAGGTATTGATCTTTGTGTGATGTTTATGTGCCACCTCTGGCTCTCCAGGTGCCCATTTAATACTGCTCATGAACACCTTATCTGGTTAAATTCCACAGCTCCTCTGCTCAATCCTCTTAATCTGAGGTAGTCACGCTCTCCATAAATCTAATTATAAGGGTAAATATTGCCCGACACCCTGACAAAATGCAGTTAAATGCCTCTAACCTTAGATTTCTTTCTATATTGCGTCTACATCTGCTTCTGAACCCCTCATTCAATTTACTGACAATAGCCTGAGTTGTAAATCCATGACAGCTCATTAAGAACACAGTAACTGAGATTGTTTTTTAATAGTGATGACAGAATAGGATGTTAGTTTAGAAACTTGAAACAACCTGTCTTCATGGTTTCCTGACCAAAGAGCCTCTTGTAGCAATGAGAGTATTACAGTCCTTTCTGAGTAAATGGCAGGCAAAAGTAACATTGGGTGTACAAAATTTGTGACTTTCACACAGGAGACATCAGTTGATGTCCCATATTGTACAAATCGTCTGCGTGATTTTCTGGGTTTCTTATGACCATGACCATGATCTTTCCCTTCTTAACCAAATAATTTTAATTACCTAAACCTAACCACACCTTAAACCAGTTATTGAAATTGACTGATTTTATTAGCCACTTCCAGGGAGCAAAAACAAGTTGTGAACACAACATTCCCATATCATAACCTTTTAAGTTGATATGGCAAACCTGTTACAGTACCAAGCTTATTTACACATCCAGCAGTTATAGAGAAACGTCATTATTCATTTGGAGTCATGTTTCTGGCCACCAAAATATAAGTCCCAATATTCACACTCTTTAGCTCTGTTTTGGGAAATATCTGGTTCTTAAGCTGCTAAATGCTCCACTATGTTCACCAGCTTGTCACTAGCTGTGTCTGTCTGCCATCTGGTTCTGAACAGGTGTACAGTGGGTTTTTAGACCTTTTTATAGGTGCCAGCTGTGGCTGGAAATGACACTAAGAGTGGTGAGAGTGAACCAAAACAATAAAAGAGGGGAGCTGGACTGCGAACCAATGAGCTCCATAAAGGCGAGGGGAGCTGCAGATTCAGATATTGATTATAGCCACTTTAACCATAGAAGTGGCAGAACTGAATGTATTGGGAGCTGTAGCCTATAATGTCTTTTGTCTGACTTACATTCCTCAAAGTTTCATTTATTATTTTAGCAACTTATCTATACTGTAACAGGCATTTTACTGCGAGATAAACAGATGTAATAAGGCACTTAACTTTGCTTTACATTTTCACAGTATTTTGCAAGTAAACGTGAACCGTTTTTAAAAAGGTCATATGGTTCCTTTGGAACTTCATTGATTTGTTCTCCTTTATAAACTCCCTGTTAGTCCCATTGCTTAGCAATCCTGTTATTCTATCTTCCAGCTGCCTACCACATTTTGCTGAAAATCCCCAATGCCAACATCTCCAAGGGTTCGGTCCTAATTTTATTCTGCTGCACTTGGCTAAGACCCCTAAAAATGGTTTCACTGCTGTACCTGTTTTCAAGGTCTTTATAATGGACATTACCTCACACACATGTTCCAGTGGCCTGCTATGTTAAAAACTTGTTTCCTATTTTGATTTGTTGCTATCCATCGCTGAGAATGTTAATAGGCTGTTTGTTTAGTCTGGTGTACTTATTTTTTATATAGCTGCATATTATCCCTCAAGTTGGCAGAAAAACACCTTAAGCTCCACCTAAAATCCACAGCAACTATCTGACTCTGTAGCTCAAATCAGCTTAAAACCCTTTCAAATTCCCCCAAGCCTACGCAGACAAATTTACAAATCTTGAACTGGTAATACTGTCTGTCTGCTTAGCTGTTTATGTCTTAGGCCAACTGCCTCTTTTTGAGACCAACTGACTTTGGGGGATTTTTCCACTAGTAATGGCTTGTATCCTTTTTTTATCTGTCCTGTTTTCGGCTTCCTGTCCCCTTTGGTGTCTTCACCTTTCCTTCACCCGGGACTGTGTGGAACAACGGTGCATCAGTGCTACTCCAAACTACTTTTATTTGGCACCCACATCTGCTCCTTCTAGTGAAGTCATTGGCCTGACAAGCCTTGTGTCAGCCTATTTTACAGTCAACACTAACATAGTGGAGATTGCAATTAGAACAGAACGGATAGAAATAATGTCCTGGATGTTGTGTTCTTTTCCTGTTTTATTAAGAGACAGAGGCTGAAGTTAATTATCCTTCTGCAGGGACTAGTCTAGCTTTGGGTGTGGTGTTACAGAAGCTGGCTGATAGCTTGAAATCTTTCTGTGGCCCAGCCCTCATTACTTACAGAACTGACTGTGGTTATAGAGAACCGGATTGGGTTGCTCCTGCTATTCAAAAATCCATCACAAAGTTTGTGTGTAAACTTTACTCACAAACTTTGTAAGGCAAGGCTTTATGGTGTCCTGCCTTACTAAGAACTTAATACTAGCTAGTTACAAACTAGTGATTTATTAATAGGGTTTCACCATTAAAACTCAAGAAATGCCTTAGCTTGTCAATTATAGTGTACATTGGTTGATCAGACATTTGTAATGGCATCTAATCAAAAGTGACTGGCTATGTAAACAGGAAGTCACTTTAGTATCACAAACTGTAATATAACTTCCAAATATAAACTTTTTGGGGGGCTAAATCACATATTAAACTTTACTGCCAATCATTTGTAAATGTAGGTAGGACTGCATTATTCAAAAATGAATAAAAGAAGAGAGTAAGTAGTTCGATCTTAAGGGAGAGATGGAAATGTCATTAATCTTAGCTTACATAATTTGGTCATTGTAGTCTAGTGTTATTGGAATAACATTTTCTCTTGAGGTATACTTGTTTTTTGGGAAATGCAATTTAAGTCGTATAAAGCAACATTTTGATCAAGTATCAGGTCATACGTCTACCATAATCCATATTAGCCTTCCTCTTTTACCTATTTTTTCATCCTAAACAGGTCATATGTTAGCAAGCTAATGTTTTTCAATTACCTAGTTCAGTTTGCTAAGTAACAGTTACAACTGGCAGTTTGTAGATATTTAAATATTTAGTGACAACTATCTCCATGTAAGAAGTAGTTTGTGTGGTGTAATCTTTTTTGATTAAGTAATAGGTAAATCTCCACTTAGTAAACACGTATAAATAGGCTAAGTTTGAATTTACCAACAGCTGGTGCAACCAGCTCCAGGACTTAGAAATGCATTCATAAATAGCTGGTAAAACTTAAGTTACTTTGGAAATCAGTTTATGGGAAACATCTGTAGCACCAAAAAATCTAACTTAACTGCCAAAAAAAAGTTTTAGTCATATATTAAACTTGACAGTCAATCATTAGCAAATCTAATTATTGCTTTATTGTATTTATGTATACATCGAGAAATATGCTTTAGTTAGTTTTTATTCTTGTAGTTAAGAATGAGTGGGGTCTGATGATGCTAACCTAACCAACTATATAGTTATTAAGTCTGATGTTATTAGTATAATAGTTTTTTAATTTAAGGTATATTATATTTTATCGTATATGATTTGAATTCCTCAGATTACATCTTTTTTAAACTGCATTCTTATCAACTGTCAGTGTCCCCAAAGTTATTACCTACACATGCTAAATATATATGAAGCTAACTTTGGTTTTTGTCATTTAGTTCAGTTGGATACTGTACGCAACAGTTATACCACATCATGTAAAAAATAGAGGCTTTCACAACCTCCTAGTGATGTAGAAACAGTGTAGAATATGTCTGGTATTTATTTAGCTCAAAGCATAAAAAACTGTGCAGATATTAATTGACATTTAAGTAGTGGTACCATAGGCTACATATATCCATGTGCTGTTCATACATGAGTTTAAAATGGTTATATGGCTTAAAGTGGAAAATGTACAGTTTCACAAGCTTGATCCTTGTGTCAGACTTATCTCTTGTCTTTAATATAGATTATACAGTGATATGTTGATCCACAAAGTTATCAACTAAAATCTGCTCCACATTTAAGATACTCCTAGTGGCACATGGTTTCCCAGTTGGTTCCGCAAATGCAGATCTTTATTTTTATTTTTATTTAATGATGTTAGGCACTGAGATGGGGCTCTTATCTGGAGAAAATCAAGGACACTTGTAAGACACTTGTGGTTTCTGATGGGCACAAACTGGCTGCTGTGGGAACTGGACTTGTTATCTCTGAGTTTCTGTTCCATCATCCACCCCTGCCGCCATAAAAAGTCATAATCCAGCCCTGACACCACATGTCCTTGGCCTGTATCCTAACACTGTGCCAGGAGGAAGCATCCAAAATAACATTCCCTTTGATGCTTTCATGCTAACCCAAATAAATCCATGTATGATTGCAGCAATGACACATATTTAC
>NW_024041644.1:0-6979 GCF_014851395.1 Micropterus salmoides | reverse complement strand
ATAAATCTAGTCATGCAAACACCCTCCTGTTAATGTCCCGATAACTGTTCAGTGAACACATACTTCAGGGAAGTCACAAACGGCGAGGATCAGTCTCTCATCCATCTTCTTTTTGTGCTGCGCGTCGCGTAGGCTACAGAAAGTTCAAGTCAATTCAACTTTGGCAGGGGCAGGTGTGTGCGTGAGACAAGCATGACCGTGACAGTTTCACGGGAACACACCCGCATGTTGCTACGCCTGTCGCAATGCCCGCACCTCCCTTCCTACACGCTCGCCTCTCATTGAAAAGGAATTACGAGGCGTGTGAAAAGGCCTTTAATGTGTGTGCATGCGACCAGTCGCATGTGATGACAGAGATCAGCAGGTTAAGATGATTGCTCAAAGATGTCCCGCTATATTCAATTAATGGATGATCATTTTTGTGCAGAGTTCATAGCTTTCTCTGTAGCCCACTAAATGCCAGAGCCGTTAAGACAATCAGAAATTAAATGTGTTTCCAGGTGAATTCCCTGATCCCACTGCAAGCGCATTCGTTGAATGAAATTAAGTCATTTTGAGGCAGAATCTATCTTTCAGTCAAAAAGTAGAGGCTGAAATCACTTTCTGGCATGTATACAGCATTTTATGTGTTGTTTTGGTTATTTAAAGGTATTTTAAGAGGTAAAAAGTAGGCTCCTAGATGAAGCTATTTTGAGGCAGAATCTACTTAGTCAATAAGTAGAAGCTGCAATCACTTTCTGGTAAGTGAAATACTGCATGTTATGGGTTGTATTGGCCATTTAAAAGGTATTTTAACAGGTAAAAAGGACTGGATTGGTTGGTACACAGCAAGTTAAATAAGTCATGTTAATTATAGGCTACATTCCATTTTCCAAATATAAACAAGGATTTTAGACATAGGTCTACCAAACACATAATTCATCCTCAACAACTATTATAAACTTCTATTATTGCCTATAATCACGTAAATGTCATGTCTGGTTATGCTATAAACTGCAAACAATTATTTGGCCACAATTGTGATTATTCCGTAACGTTAAAGTATTACAAAGACATACCTTTGCTTTTACCACAGACATAAAGTGATGTTTCTTTGCATGTTATGTCTGTTTGACCCCAATAAAAAGCAGTCGTAGACGTAAATATACTGGGCGATACAACTTTAACATGCTGCGCGTGCTCCCGTGACAGTGTATGATCAACACACAGGTTAAAACGTGTTTCATTCCACAAGCACTGACTCTATTGCCCCTTTTCGGACTGAAGCTATTAAACTCAAGATGGATCCCTGGTTAAATGACGCCACAAGGGCCCTTAGGCAACATTGTAGACAAGCCGAACGAAGGTGGAAGAAGGAAAAATTATTTACATCACTGTGCCTATTAAGGGACAGCCTAGCCGCATACCAGAAGAATGTAAAGGTTCTTCGATCGTAACTACCAGTTGCCATGAACCTAAAGGTTTATTTAATACCATTAACTCTGTGTTGAATCCATGTACCTCCGATCCGACAGAGGTTTCAATTAGTACATGTGAGAAATTTCTTGGCTATTTTACTGACAAAGTAGCATCTGTCAGGCAGAACTGCAGTGGTAATTTTAACGTGTTTGTACCTGCTGCTCCTGTGCGTACTGCTGTTTTTGAGGATTTTAAACCAGTTTCACTTACACTGCTTTCTGAGGTAGTGCAACACATGAAACCCACCTACTGTCGGTTAGACATTGTTCCAGCCAGGATAGTGAAGGAGTTAGGGAGTATTATAGGAGGGCACAACCTGTCCTTTCACTGTTATGCCGATGATTTGCAGATTTATTTGCTTTTAAAACCAAATGTTAGTGTCGCACTAGACTCCCTACTTAGTTGTATTAATGATATTAAGTTGTGGTTGTCACAAAATTTTCTTAATTTAAACAAAACAAAAACTGAGTGTATCATCTTCGGTAACCCAAATGGTTCAGAGGTGAATTTGGGGGCTCTGGCTCCATACCTTGAGCCTACTGTCAGAACTTTGGGGGTTACTTTTGATTGCAACATGAAATTTGACATGCAAATCAGTAATGTTGTCAAAATGAGTTTTTTCCAGCTTCGTCTTCTATCTAAAGTTAAGCCTTTTCTTAACAGGCATGACCTAGAAAAAGTGATTCATGCCTTTATTAGTTCGAGGTTGGATTATTGTAATGCTCTTTATGTTGCTTTAAATCAAAGCTTCATCTCACGACTTCACCTTGTGCAAAATGCTGCTGCTCGGTTTTTAACAAATACATCTAGGCGTGCTCACATCACTCCCGTCCTCTACACTTTACATTGGCTCCCAGTGCAGTATAGAATAAATTTTAAGATTTTGCTGTTCGTTTTTAAGGCCCTAAATGGCCTGGCCCCGGAGTACTTAACTGAGATTTTAACCCTGCATGCACAGCCGGTCATTACGGTCTTCAAACCAATTGGTTTTAGAAGTCCCAAGGTCGAAGCATAAGCGATGGGGTGATCAGGCGTTTGCAGTTGCTGCTCCGAGACTCACAAACTACCCGCTGATATTCGCACAATTGCAGATGAAACTATTTTTAGGTCTAAACTTAAAACCCACCTGTTTAGAATGGCTTTTAATATGCAGTAGTGGTGTGACAGTTTCTTTTTTCTTGTTTCTTTTTAACTTTTCTTTTCTTTTTTTTGTTATATGTTTCTATTGTATGATATGCTGTTTTATTATATTCTATGATGTGAAGCACTTTGGTTATCTGACAGTTGTTGTAAAGCGCTATAGAAATAAATGTTAATTGATTGATTGATTGATTTCCGAGGACAGCTTCAGACAATGGGGACGTCTGGTCACCCTATTCATGCATCTACCTTGGTCCGCTAGTTAGTTCACTCTTTCATCTGCCGATCTTAAGGATTATTTATGTACTTTACCATGGTTTATGTCGATATCCTCTGTATCAATAAACCAAAATACATCTCTTGCTGTTACTCTTCCCCGCGGCGTCCACACACACACACACACACACATACACACACACACACTGCTGAATTAAACTCATCAGAATTTATTAAATCATTATTTTCACATTTAACAATATTTAATTTTTAAACGAAATGTCTAACTGTGACATAATAATAAACTATTTTCAAGTGTCATTTGCCTGGAAGTCCATTTCACTAGCAAGGACCACGCCACAACGATATGTTGTTTAAAGGTTTAATGAATGTTCTGAATGAACATATAGATAAATGGATGTAAGGGGGAATGGTGGTGGAGAAAGGATGCCATCTGGATGCTGATCTGGGAGGCTGCGTGATGAGCGGGCGGCTGAGACTCAGAGTGGGGTTTCCGTCTCGGTAGAAGTTTCGCCCGAGTGATTTATTGACCCCCAAAAAGAGTCTGATTATATTGCACTGAGCTGAGTGTGGGCTTGATGGAGATCGTGAATGTATGAACGGTAGGCCTGGGATGACCAACAGCCGAGGACCTTAATGGTTTGGTCAGAGATGCCTGATCTGGCCGCTGTGGAAGCGGCACCGATGCGGAATGAATGGCTTGAATAATGTTCGGGTGATATGCCTGAGATGCAGAGGATTCTTTTCAGATGTTTCTGGAACCAGAATCGAGTGGCCATTTTTCCTGTTTCGGTGAGGAAAAGTGGGTGTTGTGGTGACGCCTGCGGCGTACCTGGAGTGGATGTATTTGGATAGTGGCTCGTAGGGGCTGAGATAGGAGCTGAGGCGGAAGATGTAGATGGGGAAGGAAAGTCCTTGCTGATCCATTTTACTTTGCTTCGGAGTGTGAAAATGACCTGAATGGTCACACTTTTTCCCAGCACTTTCTCAAATTCACCCAGCAAACTCCCACAAAACTCCCAGTCTGTCTGAACTGGTGTCTGCTGCTCAGTGTTGTAGCTATGTTTACAAAATTTCTGCAGTTATGGGTAACCATCTGGGATGGCTGTGGCTCAGGAGGTAGAGCAGGTTGTCTGTTAATCAGAAAGTTGGCGGTTCAATCCCTCGTTCCTCCAGGCTGCATGTTAAAGTGTCCTTGGGCAAGACATGCCCCTGGTGGCTGTTCTGCCAGTGTGAGAATGTTAGTTTCTGTTTGAGCACATAGGCTCAGCGAATGAATGTGGATGAAGAATGGCAAATGTAGTGTGAAAGGCGCTATACAAATACAGAGCGTTTACATTTCAAAATATTTGTGCTTGGCCTCAAATCTTATGCACCATAGCAAACGCAGGGGCCCATACATTTGTATCAGTCTTGAATAATGAATTAAGTAATGACACTTTGGAGTAATAACATCCCCGAACACATCTTTCATTTATGTAGGAACTCCGGAACAAGTACATTTAATAAAAAAGATTCTCTCTCCTCATCTTTGGAACCATAACAATCTCAGTAATCTCTCGACACAACAAAAAAACATGTCAATATTTACAATCAGGTGGAATATGGTGCACCATTGCAAAAAGCAAAAGCCTGAAAAGCCATCCTTTCTGAGAAGCAGATCAAGTAATACCAACATGCTGCAGTCTTTCTGATAACTGTACTGGTTTACCATGTCATTTTGACTAATGCACAGTTTTTTGCAGTTCTTTTATATTTCTTTTATAGTTATATGTTTCTCTGTATGAGCTTTGCCAATAACTAGCTTCATAACCAGTGGAATTACATCCTCTAATAAATTGAGCATTATGTCAGGTGGTAAAACTCTTGTCACATCAAAATAATGAAACTCAGCAAAAGGTGAAGGACCATTCACACCATAAATCACTTTGTCATCAGGAATTTGTTGGATGCGGGCAAGATGACACTGATGAACCTCAGATATTCTTAAAACAAACCTGTCTTCTTCAAACATGTTTTATATCTCCATAAGTAGCCAAGCAACAACGACAAATTCTACCAGCGTTAAATGACATTGTAAATCCACCGATCATGTGAGCTGACAAGTTTTCACCAGATAAAGTTGCAAGAGCAGCACAAAATGTGTGTTCAGTTTCATCAACAGTTACTGTAAAACCATCAGTTTCAAGTGTTTTAAGATTTAAGTTTTAAGATAACATTCAAACCACACTGTTTAACATATGAATAGCGCACCAGCAACGCTAAATGAATATGTCTCTGCTGCAATTTATCATTTTTGTTCCAATTGTCTACAGCAGGGGTTGGCAGCCTATGGTACATGTGCCAGCATGGGCACACAGAGACATTTTAAGTGGCACGTGAGAAAGCAAACTCAATCCTACAATATTGCCATATGCCGCTACAATTTCCAAGTTAATGAAAAAACAGATGATCAACCACCATGAAGAATCAATGTTGACATTATTACTAGGGTTGTCAAAATAATAGAGATAGGCTATATAAAAAACAACGCCTTAAAGTTATAATGCAGGATTAATTGTAGTACTTTATGATCTGCGACCGGGCTGGCCGACCAGCCGGTCAGTTGCAGCGGAACGCTGTCTGTGTCTATGAGACTCTGCCAAACTAAAACATTCAGTTTTCAGGGGGATACTAGCGGCCCCTCCCAACTTGGACTGATCCTTGTTTTTGCTGTAATCTGATTGGCTCAAAGGCGCCGTTCAAAGGAGTTTACGTTCCATCTGGTTTGTGTGACAAGTACAAAACTGCATTAGATTTTTTTAATCCCTTGACAGCCCTATTTATTATATGTCTATTATTATTATTATTAACAAGGTCAAACTTCAATAAATAGTCTGACTAAGTGCATAAATTAAAATAAATGACATGTACAAACGCTGCTGGCACACTGGATGGGTTCATCTTTGTATATTGACACTCATCACAGAAAAGGTTGTTGACCCCTGGTCTACAGTATAATAAAATGCACACAGCTTGTGCTTGGTTTTTTGACCCCAAAGGATTTACTACTTCAAATTCATCTTCATAGAAATGCAGCCGCAGTGCAGTTGGCACTTTATCAATGGGTATATATGAATAGGAGCTCACTGAGAGTCCCTTACTTAAAATGGACAGGTTCTGTCATGTTAAGCTTGGATTTTTTTGAGGCCTCATCAAAAAATCATGAGACTGTATAACCCTTTTCAGCTCATATCAAAACCATTTATCTGCAGGCGGTAAGCTATAAAAGCATCATAGTTCTCCTTAAAAAAAACACGAAGAAATTAACTGAACTGACAATGGTAGGTTATTTTTCTCTCTACATTTCAGAATGAACTTGAAAAGATTTTCATTAAGAAAGAAATTCAGCTCATCCATACATGGAGGATTTTCAGTAACAGTGTGTGTCCTAGGCTTATCAAAATCTTCATGGACTACCTCAGTATTTCCACTGTCATCATCATTGTCAGAACGTAAAAAACATGGTCTCTATGTTTTCAATAATCATGTCGTCTAAAACACACCTGTAAATGTTGACTGGCAGTCAAGTCCACATGTAATATTGAAATTGGCTTCATGGGCATGAATGAGTCCTATGTGCTGAATTAGTTTCATCAAGGTGAATGCCCTCCTGGAGCATTTGGAGCACTGGTATGGACGAGGCATGATGGGATCAGTAGAGGAGATTTCTTTGCCTAGTGACAGTTATTGGCAGAGGTTGTGTTCACCATCCACAACTATTTTGTCAATGTACCTTTGAAGAAACAACAGTCATATTGGTGGTATTCTTCAGATGTCTTGGACATGCAAGATTAAACACGAAGTATGTGCAGAAGGCTGAGATGATTCCTTTGTCAATTCCAGAGTTGCGACACACCTCGATGTGGTCCACTTTCAGAATAGAGCTCTCCTGGTGAAGGCCATTTTCCAGTCTCGGTCATTCAACTGAATAGTTCGGTAGAAGCTATCAGGGTGACTCCATTCAAAGCCAAAAGGATAAAAGCAAATTATACTGACATCCTTACCATTTGGTGAAAAAAATATACCTCACAAATTCTGGCAAAAACAAAACGTTAATCCTTTCTGACATATTGCACTGCTCTTTAAGGAGGAATGTGAGGCT
>NW_024041643.1:0-18113 GCF_014851395.1 Micropterus salmoides | reverse complement strand
ATATATATATATACACATACACACACACATATATACACATACATACACTAGTACTCACAAATTTCAGCATGTTCCAGTCAAATACATAGTCATAAGAGAAACCCTGTCTGTGGAACAGGTTCCTGAAGAGCTGGCGTAGATATGAGTAGTCTGGCTTGTCATCGAAGCGCAGGGAGCGACAAAAATTCAGGTATGTCGCAAACTCCGCTGTGAAAGAGGGAGAAAACGTTTCTCAGCTGATGGTTATGACTGTTCTTGATTAATATTGGTCAATATAGAATTATGAAAATAATTTATAATTTTTTTTGATACAAGTTGAGACTCACAGGGGTATCCTTTGCAAAGCACCTCAATGGGCGTGGACATTTTCTTCTCACTGATCCGTTCATACTTCTGCCTCTTGGTAGCAGCCTTAAGGCCTTGCCAAGGCAGCGAGCCCAGATTAAAATACATGAGAACGTAGCCCAAGGACTCCAGGTCATCGCGCCTTGACTGCTCTGCAGAGAGGACAGACAACGAAAAGAATGAAGACAAGAGGAAGAAAAAATGTCATCACTGCACTGTAATTTGTCGTTCAGTATATATATGTGTGTGTGTGTGTGTATATCTATATATATATATTTTTTTTTTTACCAATCCCCAGATGTGTTGATTGAGGCGTAGCGTGCAGTGCCCGTCAGGTTCTTGTTCTCACGGTAGGGGATGTGCTGGTGTGTGCGAGCGTCACGATATTTTTTAGCCAGACCAAAGTCAATAATGTAGACGAGGTTGCCCTTTTTGCCGAGTCCCATCAGGAAGTTATCAGGCTTCACATCTGTGGATAAAGTTCTTGGAGTGAATGTACTCAATGCGGCTGATCTGTAGTGGAGAAGAACAAAATAATAAATTCGGTCACTACCATATTAAGCACATATAAGGGCATTCGCCAAGCACTTAAACTACCATCCACTCACCTCTGTCTGACAGCTCAATCTGTAAATCACAGAGGGGTCAGATTTTGGGGGATTAGGGTTGGATTAGAGGTCACTGACTAAACTTAATGACCATGTTTATTAACCAGAGCAAACCATTGACCTATTAAATGTTATTAACTTCTGGTTAATTTTTCCACATACTCTGTGAAATTGTTTTTTTCTTTGTTTGAATACAGAATTATAAACACAGTTTCAATAAACAGTGTTTTGATTATTAAAGTGGTCATTTAGATAATGACAAGAACAAAAAAAGAGTCAGGGTTATTCCCTGAATTATATTAAAGAAATCCCTTTCTGTGGGAAAATCTCAATAATGGAAAAGGATACTATATCCTGTGATTCATATATAGTGTTCTGAGCTTAAGATAAAAATGGAACAATTTTCTTTGTAATATTGAAGTAATAGAAAAATTTAATGATTCAAACAATCTAATAGCACATGAACTGCACATACAATTCAACATTCATACCACTTCACTTTTCACATTATGTTGCAGCCTTATGCTAAGACGCTGTGTCTTGTTCAAGAGTGGCTTGACAAAAGGAATGCGACAGCTGAAACCCATGTCTTGCATACGTCTGTGGTGGTTCTTGAAGCACTGACTCCAGCTGCAGTCCACTCTTTGTGAATCTCCCCCACATTTTTGAATGGGATTTGTTTCACAATCCTCTCCAGGGTGCGGTTATCCCTATTGCTTGTACACTTTTTTCTACCACATCTTTTCCTTCCCTTCGCCTCTCTATTAATGAGCTTGGACACAGAGCTCTGAACAGCCAGCCTCTTCAGCAATGACCTTTTGTGTCTTGCCCTCCTTGTGCAAGATGTCAATGGTCGTCTTTTGGACAGCTGTCAAGTCAGCAGTCTTCCCCATGATCGTGTAGCCTACAGAACTAGACTGAGAGACCATTTAAAGGCCTTTGCATGTGTTTTGAGTTAATTAGCTGATTAGAGTGTGGCACCAGGTGTCTTCAATATTGAACCTTTTCACAATATTCTTATTTTCTGAGATACTGATTTTGGGGTTTTCATTAGTTGTCAAAAATTAGTTCATCAAAATTAAAAGGAATGAACACTTGAAATATAACAGTCTGTGTGGAATGAATGTATACATTATACAAGTTTCACTTTTTGAATGGAATTACTGAAATAAATCAACTTTTTGTTGATATTCTAATTATATGACCAGCACCTGTATTTGATTATATCTTTTCATGTGACAATGCTGAAGAAATGAAACTTTGCTACAATGTAAAGTAGTGAGTGTACAGCTTGTTTAACAGTGTAACTTTGTTGTCCCCTCAAAATAATACATCACACAGCCATTAATGTCTAAACCGCTGGCAACAAAAGTCCCCTAAGTGAAAATGTCCAAATGGGTCCAATTAGCCATTTTCCTTCCCCAGTGTCATGTGACTTGTTAAAGTGTGTTAAATTTGGTGTTATCACTCGTACATTCCCTCATACTGATCACTGGAAGTTCAACATGGCACCTCATGGCAAAGAACTCTCAGAGGATCTGAAAAAAAAAAGAATGGGTGCTTTACATAAAGATGGCCTAGGCCAGATTGCTTTGATAGCAGAAAAATAAAAAATAAATAAATTGATAGCGGCTGGTGCTGAAATAGATCTCAGTCATGACAGCTACAGTTACTCATACAGTCGCTTCATCTGATTGTGCCTCCAAAAAAAAAAAAAAGCGCAAATAAAAATTAAAACTTCTTTAACAGAAATGCTTTATGACAAGTTTATTGGGAGCTTTTACGTGTCATTGGATTCCCCTGTGAATTTCCTCAGGGAAATGAAAATAAGCGTCCATTGGTTTATGAATGTGGATCAAACGCTGGGACGCACACAAATTGTAGCACATGCTTTATTGTGAGCATGTGCTAAAGTGTCCTTATAATCAATTTGTTTAACAAGGGACACAAAAATACCCACAGTTAGTTGGGATCGATCATACTTCCTAACCATACCTTCCTAACGGGAGTCCCGCACATTACCGACTGAGCTAAACATGCACACAAGTATAGAAAGATTTGAAATAATTGGACTTTGTTGTGGCCCGCCATGTAATGGCCTAGGCTAAGAAGATTGCAAAGACCCTGAAGTGAGCTGCAGCACGGTGGCCAAGACCTTACAACAGTTCAACAGGACAGGTTCCACTCAGAATAGGCATCGCCATGGTCGACCAAGTTGAGTGCACGTGCTCTGGCTCTCATGGCTGTTATCCCAGAAGGAAGTCTCTACTAAAGATGATGCACAAGAAAACCCGCAAACAGTTTGCTGAAGACAAGCAGAATAAGGACATGGATTACTGGAACCAAGTCCTGTGGTCTGATGAGACCAAGATAAACTTATTTGGTTCAGATGGTGTCAAGCGTGTGTGGCGGCAACCAGGTGAGGACAAAGACAAGTGTGTCTTTCCTACATTCAAGCATGGTGGTGGGAGTATCATGGTCTGGGGCTGCATGAGTCCTGCCAGCACTGGCATCAATCATGAATGCCAACATGTACGGTGACCAGCCCGGGGCCAGTAAAAAGTAGCATGGTGTTCATTTAGTAAATTATAGTCCCATTTATGGAGAAATAGACCGGAAAACAGCATATACTTTAGGGGGACTACCTTGTGATTGACATGTTGTTACCATGGCAACCTGTCAATCAGGATAGGTGACCTTATCCGTTGCTGTGTATACATTATTTTATTAAATGGCTGCCAGCAGAACACGTCATGTTTGAGTCTGTTTTGTTTTAAAAGTTAATTGCTTTGTTAACCTTTTTAATTTTTATAATTTTAACTGTGATTACATTTTAGTTTAGTTTTTTTATATCCAGGATGTATTTAATAAATGATTAAACATGTTAACAGTATAACATGGCTTTTAATACTATTCAACCTAGTATCTTAGCAGATAGATTGGTCTCAGAATTCTCACTTGAACCTAGGTTGATTTTATGGATTTGATTTGATTTTAGGATCCAGCAAGTCAGAGCAGGTACTTCTCTCTCAGTTGCAGACCAGTTGCACAGGCTCTCCCCAGGGATGTGTTTTATCTGCTTTATTATTTCCCAAACAAGTAGCTTATTAAATATGCAGATGATACTGCCTTGATGAGCCTACTATATGATGAGGAGGAGGAGCATGGGCCAGTTCTTGACTACTTCCTAAAGTGGTGTGAGAAGTCAAAGCCTCCTTCTAAACAACACCAAAACAAAAGAAATGTCCATTGATTTTAGAACGTTCCAATCATCAAATTCTACTTATCAACAGGAAATCTATACAATCTGTTACCAATTAAAAATACCTTGGTATTGTGCTTGACCATAAGCTTAAATGGGATCTGTGGTCTGAACTCATAAGCACAAAGACACAAAAAAAAAAAGAATGTACTTTTTAAAGAAACTGCCATCTTTTAATTTTAACAAAATGCTTCAGATGTTTATTGTTCTTTTATTGAAAGTGTTTTGGTTTTTTGCATCATTTGCTGGTTTGGCAATGCTACTGAGGCACAGAAAAAAAAACAGTAAAACGGCCAGTAAACTATTAGGGGAGTTACCAAGTATGGAATGTATCTATAGGGAAAGAATGATGAACAACGAAAAAACCATTGTGGGAGACAAGAGGCACCCCCCCTTGCCCCTTCAGAACTACTGCCATCTGGGCAACGATACTGCCTTCCTCTATTTACCAAAAATAGATCTAAATCTTCATTTGTGCCTCAAGCAATTGGGTTTTTAAATAGATAAGGCACATATATATCCAAATAGGCAGGATGCCTAATTTAATCGGTTGCAAGGTACGGGGTATGGGAAATTATGTGTTATGTGTATTACTGTATGTTTACCAGTATGTTTGATGGTTCTCTCTGTGGCGTATGATGTAATGCCTACTTGACTGTTCTGCGAACTAATTTCCCTACAGGGACAAATATAAGTTATTATCAATCAATCTCTTTAAGTCTTTGGTTTGGCTGTAACACTGAAATAACATTTGGAGGGAGGGACAGTAGAAATTGTTTTGGGGCCCAGTAAGGCATTGACTGTAAGACTGGGGCCAGTTGCAAAAAAGTTTAATGTTGAGCACTGACTAGGGATCGACTTATGTTTTTTTCTGGGCCGATCCCGATTATTAGTAATCAATTAGTCCGATGACCGATATGCATTCGCTATAAAAAATTTTAATCTTGGTCCTGCAGAGCTGATTGCTGCGGTACACGGTAGGTCTGCTTTAATCTTGAGAAGCTGCAGAGCTGCAGTCTCTATCCATTCAACTTACACTACATTTCCAGCTAAGCTGAGGCTTTTTGAAGCCCCTTTTCTCTCTCTTGCCTGTCATTCACCGGCCTTGTGTGAGTTTTGCGTGCATGCCATGCTGCCGACAACTACATACACGTCGTGGTTCCTCGCCGGTCTATTTCAAGTAGCCAGCTATTTAAAAATGATATAATATTCTTTGTGTGGTTTATCAATGGTGATACATTATCCGAAAGTCCCGCAAGGTGCGGACAACTCGGCACAACACCAGTGAAGTAACCAATTAGGCTCAGTCTCTTCAGCAAATGTTCCTCTTCCGCCACCACACACATACGCTACGCCTACACATGTGCACTGACGACCCAGGGTTAGGGTTACAATTTTGGATTTATTTACACACTTTTAAAAACTTTTATTCAAAGTTATTCTTTTTACATGTTTATTTACAGCATTAAACGTTGAAATGTATATTGTAATAGGCTGTATATTAACTTATTGGGAGAAAACTGGTAGTTCAATGTAAAATCAGCGTTGAGCACCCCCATATCGCCAAAATGGCACGATCCTTGTTTCGCTGCGAAGCTTCGACTGTGAGATTGACAGTCAAATCAGGCTCCGCCCATTGAAGCATTAAATCTTCGACTATTGGGGGTCAACCCTACTCCCTGAAGCTAATAAAAACTGCTAAATTCTGGCATTACTAGGGTTGCAGCGATTAGTCGACGATACAAATTTGTCGAGGGAGAGATAGCAATCTTCATTATACAGGCATGTGATTGGCAAAGGGCAAAAAAGCAGGAAAATATACTGAGACCACCCGACACCCTGATTAAACTGGCGGCGGCTCTAACATGGAAGGTAAAGCAGGACCCATGACAATAAGTTAATTAATGGATGTGTTGCAGTGGGAATCAAAGACAAGGGTCTAATCCACTGCACCATCGCAACCTCTCTATAATAATTATTATTTTGTATTAATTTTTACCAAACTTCAACAGCTAAATGTGCAACATGAAATAACTGAGTCTATAACTAAATAATGTAACTACTAACTTTCAAATTAGTTCAGTTGAAGTTAACAGATGATTTTTAATGAATAAGAGACAGCAGCAAAGATTGTTGCCTGTTTAAGACCTGGTGGCCTGACTGTTAAAGAAACACTTATATTCTTCAGGAAACTCAGCAGAAAACAGCAGATCAGTCTCTATCTGTTGGAAACTGTAGGAAAAAGTTTCACTTTTCAACACATTTCAACTCTGGCAGCGGCGGGGCGTGTGCGTAAGACGAGAACGACCGCAACAGTTTCACAGGATCGCGGCAGTCACACAGAAGCCGTTGCCATGGTTACCTCGCGGAGCGCTTGTTTAGTCTGTTGATGAGGAGCACGAGCGACCCATGCGAAAAGGACTTATATAGCCTAAACCTTGTCACAACCATTCACAAGAAATTAATTAATAACGTGCCAAAACCTTTAACATAAGGACAACTTAAAAAGCAACCATTCACACAGCAAAGTGTATATAGCCTATATGATTGATCAATAGACAACAAAGTCAAAGTAAACATTAGACATAGCCTCTAACAAGCAATAATCAAAACATTCCCAATTTATCTGATCCAACTCAGTGTTGGGCAAGTTACTCAGAAATAATATTACCTACTAGTTACTTAGCATAGGATAGACCTACTCCTTAAAAAAGTAATATTAGCTACTCTACTTAGGCCCACTACTGGGTGATAGCCTATTATAACGCCACTCTCCCAATGAGTCCAAGCATCACTGGCAGCAGCGGCCGGAGTTTCTCTCTGAGTTTCACGTTGCTGTGTTGCTTTAGCTGATGCTTCAATTAGCCTAAGTATAAATGTAGAACTTTTCGCAGTTGAAAAGTTTTTAAGTTTACAACGGACGACAATGTTCTTTGCATTTTAGACAGTGACACAGTAATGGCAATGACGTTACTTACAGCTGTCGAAAATACCTGTCCTTTAGCTTCTTGGCTAACAGCTGACTTTAACAACATAAGGTCCAGTGCCGCTGAGCTGCAGCGCGGTCGCGCAGTCACGTCAGGGATGGTGCGTTCATTAGCACAGCGTTATTTGGATAAGTAACTGTAATAATACAACTGTTTTGGAAATAGTAATCCGTTACATTACTCTTTACTGGGAAAAGTAATTTTGCAGTAGGCCTATTACTGCCCTACAAGTTTCCAACAGTTCCTACAGTTTCCTACAGTTTCCAACAGAGAGACTGATCTGCTGTTTGAGTTTCCTGAAGAAAAGTGTTTCTTTAACAGGTACACATTGCGCAGGTGTGGAATTGGCAGCTGAGCGTAAATGAACATCCTTGATATTCGAAAGGAAGAAAACTTTACACACCTCAAGCTAGATCCCTTCCATTTCACTAGGCCAGGTCTTGTACCCCACCCCCCTTCTTTTTTTTTTTTTTTAAATTACAAATAAAGGCTGATGAAGAAACTGAGAATAGGTGGAATTCCTGTAGCATAATGCCTCACACAGCATCATGTACATTTGTACAGTACTAATTCCATCCGTACAGTCATGTCATACTCACCACTCTGCTGCTCTCATTTTCATTTTAGCACAAATACTGTTTTCATTCACTAATTATGTCCAATTCTTTCTGCTTTGTCAGGGGTTTTAGCACTGCCACGACTGCTTGACTGTAAGACTACTCCCCAAGAAGCAGCCTTCATGAGAGAAGCGGAAAGAAGTGGAGAAAGAGGCGAACATCAGAACGACTTTTGTTCTTACAAGTTTTGTACGCTTTTAATCACTAAATACATTTTTGAGCGGTTTTGAGATGAGAAGTCAACTGTGTAGAACATGAATATTGGCAGTTTTACCAAAGTTGATGGCGAATCGAAAATGTGCTCAAACGGCACAAGTGCCCGAGGGGTCAGTGGTGGCAGCCGGCCGGCCAGGCATGCCTACAGAGCGCCCTGGTCCCAGTTACACAGACCACTGCAGCAGCAACAACAGAGCAGCAACAGAGGAAAGGCAGCGTTTCCTATTCGTTCATTTATTTGTGGCGGCCCGCCACGATATCAACTCTGACCACCACATACTTATTTTAGTTTTTATTTTACTTTACTAGGCCTATTTAAAATCTTATCTGATTGCAGATCAGTGCCGAGGGTGCATTCACGCAGCACATTTTCTCTCTCTCTCTCTCTCTCTCACACACACACCCCACAAATCTGTCCAACACAACGCTGGCAATGTCAGAGACCCAGCTTTAAAAAAGTTATTAGTAATGAGTAATGGTTTGAAGTACATCAAGAAACATCTGGCTCGTGATGTAACATACAGAACCATTCTCTACTGAGTTACTGCCTAAAACCTATAAGCACTTTAAGCACTTTACATCCTGGATACCCCTAGACCTTGGGACGTAAACACTCCAAGACAATTTTTTTTTTTTTTTGTTAAAAATAAGTTAATTGTCATGTTTAATCTTTATAAATAGAAACTAAATTATTTAGAGATCCACCCCAGAGATGGACTAACTATGAGTGATTAATTATCATAAACCTTGTCTTTACCGGCTGCCATTAATATTGTATTTATTTTATACTATTAGGATTTTATTAATACTTTTTAGGTTCTGTTCTTAATCTCTACTCTTATTGGCATTTCATGCATTAAAAATTGTCATTTAAAAAAGAATAAATTCAGAACAGTAATCAAATTCAATATTATTAGGGCCCGAGCACGACCGTGTGAGGTCCCTATTGAATTTGCTCGGATTATTTTTATTTTTTATTTTTATTTTTTATTTTTTTATTTTTTCTGCAAAGTAGGCTCAACTGACATGGCCTAAACATTCTCGAAAACTCACCAAAATTTGCAAACGTGTCAGAACCGGTGAAAAATTTCGTATTCTACAAGTTTCGCACATGGGCGTTGCAAAATGACTCGCTAGCGCCACCTAGAAAATTGGAAAAAATTAGCCCCTCGTTCACGTTCAACCTACATGTACGAAATTTTCTGGGGACATGTATCATATCAAGACGCACAAAAAAGCCTCAAGAACCCATAGCCTAAAGTCAACAGGAAGTCGGCCATTTTGAATTTTACGGCCATTTTTGGATGATTTACACACTTCGTACTTTAACGAACTCCTCCTAGGGATTTAGTCCGACCGACTTCAAATTTGTGCTGTGCCTTCTAAAGGCATTGAAGATGAAAAGTTGTGCTATTTGCGAGTTTTCGTCAATGGGTGTGTCCGTGGCGTGGCGTCAGAGATCAAGTCTTCGCCATGACACAGGAAGTTGTTGTAACTTCAGTGTACATGCTCACATCTTAACCAAACTTTACGTGCTTGATAACTCTCCCACCCCGTTATGGAGGACCGATCCTGACACAGCCAGAATAAATACAGAAATAAATAATGCTCAATAAATAAATAAGCATCCAATTAAATACACAAAAAATAAAGTAAATAAATAAATGTAGGTAGTAATTAAATTATACAAGGAGACATAAATGTTATATTTTAATTAGTGCCTTTACTTCACCTTTGTATAATTACCTTATTTGTTTATTCAACTTTATTATTACAAATTTTTTTAATGTATTTATTTATGTGTGTGTTTTAATATTTGTCTGTTTATTCTTCCTTTGTATTTATTTACCTTATTTATTTTCACCCATGGTATTTATTTCTGCCTGTCTTTTTTAAATTTTTGTATGCATTTCTGCCTCATTATGCAAATGAGGAGGGGCTGTGTCTCAAGGGGTCATCTTCTCTGCTATTGGTGGACCAGTCAGACAGGAGAGCTCCTACTCTGCAGACATCAACGATCTTGCCCCTCACACAGTCAGTTGACTTCCTTCAGTGCGCTGAGGTGTTTAACAACTCTGAAGACAATACTACCAGCAATGTCTTCCTTCTCTTTTCACGTAGACGCTCCGACAGACAGTGCTTTCAGTTTGCTGCATGCATGGACACAGAACTGCGGTATAGGGAGAAGCACACGGTCAGCTGGCTGCAGCTAAATCTGGAGTGCACTCGTATTCAATTCTGTATGGTAAATTCAGTTTTAACGGAGCAGAGCGAGCTGACAGGCAGAGTTAGAGACTTTTTCTGTCTGTTTCTCTCTTTACAAAGACGCATGTTGCAGTCAGAGTCTTCTCTGAAGAGGGCAATGAAGTCTCAGTAGTACCCGATGCGAGCACCACATACAACACAATTTATCAAATTACACAACGGATATACAGTAAAAAAATAAGATTGATTGGATTATACTCACAGGAAGTATAAAACCTGTTACATGCGTAACACAGTAATGTCAGGGAAATACTTTACTTAGATTTAAGTACTGCAGTTGTACATTTGAAATACCTTCCTACCTTTCTGATAGAAAGCCTTCTTGAGTGGTATAAAACATTTCTTCTTATATTCTGATTTTAGTTGTGGACAACTATGACCACATGAATTAAAAAAGTTAAACATTTCACTGCCCAGTCAGCTATAACACAAGTCTTGTTCATTAGACTACATGCTGTACAGTATTTGTGGACAGATTTTGTCCCAGGATTTATTATGCATTTCTTCTTCTTCGTTGCTGATTTAGAATAATAAGGTGAGAAATGGGTCTATTCTGAGTTCATCCTGCACTGCAGCAGCTAATAAAGTCCATTTAATCCCAAAAACGCTTTTTTTTAGGCAGGCTGGAGCAGAAAACAACTCACCTTTCTCAAGTTGTACAGTAATGTCACATGTGTATGAAGGTGGATCAAACAAGCTAATCTTAAATGTCAAAGTAGAGAGGAGCCTAGTAGGCCTATTTATTTTCATTCATTACACAATATGAATAAGCTATGCAGACAGTTGTAAAGAAAGAACATCTTTTCTTCTGTTCTCTACTTGTTATAGTTACACAGTATTAGGGGTGTGGGCTGTATTAAAAGTATCCACTGTTCTCCCATGCTCTAACACACAGTAACGATGAAATGTGTGCTGTTCTCACATTCTTCTTCTCTATGTACACATAAGCAACAAGGCAGGGAAATATAAAAGGAATTTATTTATTGTTTGGGTACATTATTGTTCAGTGTACATGCTCACATCTGAAACAAACTTTACGTGCTTGATAACTGTCCCACCCCGCAGACATCTACACACCAATACCGATTTATATTCATAGCGGCAAGTGCTATGTAGCTCCACACAGGGGACACAGGAAGTGACATATAACACCTTCATGCGGCGTCATAACCGCGTAGGAAATTCACAGCCGCACCGGCAGAGCTCGAGAATATGCAAATCGGCTGGTTCACGCGGACGCGCTTACAAGTGCGAGGGCCCGCCCAACGCTGCTTGCAGCTTTAATATTATAACTGTTTTCAGAGCAGCAACAAAAGTAAAGTTTACAGCAGCAAAGTAACAATATGAAATCAATCTCTCAGTGGAAACAAATGGAACATGTTAAATCAACTATATTCTCCTGACATCAAAATACTGAGTGAAGTTTAGAAGAAGAGCGCAGACAGATCAGTATCAATCCTTCCTCATGTCCTCCTCACCCCTCTGCTGCTGCTGTAGAGAGGAGCTGGTTTCTCTCAACAAGCAGCTGAGTTTGAGTTGCTAAATTTCAAGGTAAGTAGCATCTCAGCTAATCAGGTTAAAGACAAAGATTTAGCTTGTTTATAACTAGCTATTAGCCGAGCTAGCACATGTGCTTGTGTAAAACCAAAACACAGCTGCGGTGGATGAAAGGCAGAACAGATTAAAATATCACTTGGTGCACCTACTTGTTTGTACTGATGCAGTATCAGCCTTTTACTAGTACTAATATTGCTGCACTTACTTACAGTAAAGCATAGTTATGGTCAACTTGTGTAATCTACACTGATCTGCTCCGCTCAGTATGTGTAGCTCTGCTGAGAGCCTACAAAATAAAAGCGCAAGAACATTTTTGCAGCAGTACTATATGTCGTGTTTGAGAACTTTTACTTTGAAAAGTTCTGAAGGAAATTCAAATGAGTCTCTGTCTTGCTTGACACACCTCTGAAAAAGCCGTCAAAAACGTGAGATTGCGGATTCCCCTGAATGAGAAAAGCAGGAATTTCCTCTGCCTGGAGATACTGGGGAAATGAAAATAAGTGTCCATACGTTGATGTGGACCAATCTCCGCGATGTACGCTCCTGTATATGCTTAAATGTGCAAACGATCTCTTCACAATCAATTTCTTGAAAAAGGAAGAAAAAAATACTAGCAGCGAGTGAGGACTGTACACACAACCCTCCGAACGGGAGTCCTGTGCATTACCATCTGAACTAATCACACACACACAGTAAATGATGGAATATAAATGGTCAATTGACAATGTTCTGGCCCGCCATCTAATGACAGTACTTAGCTGAAGCACTTTTGGCAGCGATTACAGCCTCGAGTCTTCTTAGGTATGACACGACCAGCTTTACACACATGAATTTGGACAGGGACTGGACAGCCATTTTCAGGTCTCCATACAGATCTGGAGGTGGAGAAACACCTCAAAAGAAAAGGGAGGCACTTAGGAGTGTGCATTATCCTGTCAACGATTCGATATCTCGATGCATCACAATGCGTGGATGTTCTCAAAGTGCTGTATCAAGGCACATTAATAGAAAGTTAAGTGGAAGGGAAAAGTGTGGAAGAAAAAGGTGCACAAGCAGCAGGGATGACCGTAGCCTGGAGAGGATTGTCAGAAAAAGGCCATTCAAATGTGTGGGGGAGCTTCACAAGGAGTGGACTGAGGCTGGAGTTACTGCATCAAGAGCCCCCACACACAAACGGGTCCTGGACATGGGCTTCAAATGTCGTATTCCTCTTGTCAAGCCGCTCCTGAACAACAAACAACGTCAGAAGCGTCTTACCTGGGCTAAAAAAAAACAACTGGTCTCTTTGTCAGAGGTCCAAAGTCCTCTTTTCTTATGAGAGCAAATTTTGCATCCCATTTGGAAACCAAGGTCCCAGAGTCTGGAGGAAGAGAGGAGAGGCACACAATCCAAGATGCTTTAAGTCCAGTGTGAAGTTTCCACAGTCTGTGTTGGTTTGGGGTGCCATGTCATCTGCTGGTGTTGGTCCACTGTGCTTTAGTCCAGAGTCAGCGCAGCCGTCTACCAGGACATTTTAGAGCACAACAAGCTTTATGGAGATGCGGACTTCATTTTCCAGCAGGACTTGGCACCTGCCCACACTGCCAAAAGTATCAAAACCTGGTTCAATGACCATGGGATTACTGTGCTTGATTGGCCAGCAAACTGGCCTGACCTGAATCCCATTGAGAATCTATGGGCATTGCAAGAGAAAGATGAAAGACATGAGACCGAACAATGCAGAAGAGCTGAAGGCCGCTATTGAAGCATCCTGGTCTTCCATAACACCTCATAACGCCACAGGCTGTAATTCATGCAAAAGGGGGCCAAACCAAGTACTGAGTACATATGCATGATTATACTTTTCAGAGGGCTGACATTTCTGTATTTAAAATCCTTTTTTTTTATTGATTTCATGTAATATTCTAATTATCTGAGATTTTGAATTTGGGGTTTTCATAAGCTGTACGCAATAATCATCGAAATTATATCAAATAAAGGCTTGAAATATCACTTTGCATGTAATGAGTCTATATAATATATTAGTTTCACCTTTTAAGTTGAATTACTGTAATAAATGAACTTTTGCACGATATGCTAATTTTTCAAGTTTCACCTGTATAGGAGAGGGAATTTCTCGGTACCTGATTACGATTATGAGGGCTAGAATGCAATTGTGAAACGAAAGATGCATTTTTCTCACTGTGTGAATACTTAGTACTTTTAAAGCAAAGTATTGTAACAATTTAAGGAAGTAGGTAGTAATGAAATGCAGCAATTTAATGTTACTTCACGTAATTATTTAATAAAATAAAGTTATAACATAACATTACTGAGCTCTGCTATTTTAATTTCTGATGCTGCTGTTATTAGTATAGATTCAGATAAGGGTTGAACTACGCACTTTCCAATGTTCTAGCCACACTATGTTCACTTCGCCTAATTATATCAGTTTCTTTTTTTGTCTCATGTATCTACATGTTTGTGTCTTGTCTTGAAAGTTGATTACTGTAATCTTGTACTGAGCACCAAGGCAGTGAGAAACAGCATTTCCTTCATTTATGTACTCGTTGTACACGTGGATGAATGAGAACAAACGAACTTGAACTAGCAGCCAAAAAACCATCTTGCTCAGCTTCCAGATCGCAGTCTGAAGACAAGACGTTAGCTAGCGTTAACCACCTTCACTTTTCCAGCAGTTGAAAAACAACAGACTTTAATTCACAGACACACTGTGACCTACACTGTACATTTACTACCAGACTGAAACCTAGCGCTCATATTTTCCTCTGCTCCGCTCACTCTCCACCACTTACTGACCAGTACATGTCCTTTGAAGAATGAGAGGACGCTAGCTAAGCGCTATCATGCTGCACAGTGTGCATGTGAAATCATTAAGTTAGTTGTTGCGCATTGATTTTACTGATCATGTGAAAGTTTAGTAGCTACTGGCTGGTCTGAGCTTCGATGCTGGAAGCTGCCATTTTATTGCCAATTAGTGATCAGCTGATTGTCTCACCAATGTAACCGACAAATCCAAAACGGAGTGCTGGAGAGAGAGTCACTACATGAAATTAATCCAACTACATTTTACACCACAAGCCAAAACCAGCACTGGAGAATAAACCAATCCAACTAACCTTACATGATTTTTCTACCAGGGCAACGTCTCGCTAACGTACCCGGCAAAGCCAACCCACAGGCTGGAGAATAATTAGGCAACATGAAATTAATGCAACTACATATTTCACACCACTGACAGGGGAAACAGCTCGTCTCTCTGTGATTATAGCCAGCTTATAGCTAAAGCTATCAGACAACAGCTTTCATTTGCATCGCTAAATTAATTAGCGATGTTAATTACCTGTCCAGCAGAAAACAGACAACTTCAGCACCACTTTCAAAAGTTCTGTCCCATAAAAGCATCCGTGATTTCTGCCATCAGCTGTTGTTTATGTCCAGACTCCACTGGCTTCATGGTATAAAGATCCACAGGCTGTCGGCTCTCGTGCTAAATAACGTGTGTGCTCGTTCATTTGTCAAAATGTCACTTCTCTTTTTACTTCTAATAAACCAGAAGACTACTCAGAGATAATATATATTATTATTATTATTCCTCCCTCTCTTCTTCTATGTATGTATGTATGTATTCATGTAGTGATGGTGTCTACACTGCTGGAATTATACAAGCAGAAGAAGAATGCTATGATGACCAACACGCTCTGTAGTGCTGTTTGTCCGTTGTTGGCTATTGTAGAAACAATACAGCGACCTCCATATCCATGTAGAAAAATGGCTCATTCTAAGGTAATAAAAACATAATGGTTCATTATGTAAGGTCTTTATACACCACTGAAAACATAGTTATGGATATTATATCGCATTTCTGTCAATAGATCCTCAGAAATATTACACACTGAACTTTTAAAGATATAAAAGATTTATAGCATGAGGCTGAAACATAAAATGTGAATAAAGGGAAGATCTGAACACTTTCTACAGTGGGGAGAACAAGTATTTGATACACTGCTGATTTTGCAGGTTTTCCTACTTACAAAGCATGTAGAGGTCTGTAATTTTTATCATAGGTACACTTCAACTGTGAGAGATGGAATCTAAAACACAAATCCAGAAAATCACACTGTATGATTTTTAAATAATTAATTTGCATTTTATTGCATGACATAAGTATTTGATCACCTACCAACCAGTAAGAATTCCGGCTCTCACAGACCTGTTAGTTCTTCTTTCAGAAGCCCTCCTGTTCTCCACTCATTACCTGTATTAACTGCACCTGTTTGAACTCATTACCTGTATAAAAGACACCTGTCCACACACTCAGTCAAACAGACTCCAACTTCTCCACAATGGCCAAGACCAGAGAGCTGTGTAACGATCAGGGATAAAATTGTAGACCTGCACAAGGCTGGGATGGGCTACAGGACAATAGGCAAGCAGCTTGGTGAGAAGGCAACAATTGTTGGCGCAATTATTAGAAAATGGAAGAAGTTCAAGATGACGGTCAATCTCCCTCGGTCTGGGGCTCCATGCAAGATCTCACCTCATGGTGCATCAATGATCATGAGGAAGGTGAGGGATCAGCCCAGACCTACAACGGCAGGACCTGGTCAATGACCTGAGAGAGCTGGGACCACAGTCTCAAAGAAAACCATTAGTAACACACTACGCCGTCGGATTAAAATCCTGGAGTCCCCTGCTCAAGCCAGTGCATGTCCAGGCCCGTCTGAAGTTGCCAATGACCATCTGGATGATCCAGAGGAGGAATGGGAGAAGGTCATGTGGTCTGATGAGACAAAAATAGAGCTTTATGGTCTAAACTCCACTCGCCGTGTTTGGAGGAAGAAGAAGGGTGAGTACAACCCCAAGAACACCATCCCAACCGTGAAGCATGGAGGTGGAAACATCATTCTTTAGGGACAACTTTACTGCAAAGGGGACAGGATGACTGCACCATATTGAGGGAAGGATGGATGGGGCCATGTATCACGTGATCTTGGCCAACAACCTGCTTCCTTCAGTAAGAGCATTGAAGATGGGTCGTGGCTGGGTCTTCCAGCATGACAACGACCCGAAACACACAGTAAGGGCTGTGTCTCTCACAGTTTAAGTGTACCTATTTATCATAGGTACACTTAAACTGTAGTGTATCTATATAAGGTCTGTAATTTACAGACCTGTAGGAAACCTGCAAAATCAGGAGTGTATCAAATACTTTTTTCCCCACTGTATATGAACTGTGTCTCTGTGACAAACCCTTCCGGCTCTCGTTTTTAGTTGCTGTGGGTTAGTAGTAGAAAGTGTGGGATGCGTGTGAGCAGTTGTTGGTAAAGAATGGTGTGTGAAGCGAGCATGGAGTCTCACCATCTGATCTGCAAGCAGCAGGACCGTCTTTAGGCTGAACTTGCGAGAGCAAAAGTTGAAGAGATCTTCCAGGCTGGGCCCCAGCAGCTCCATAACCATCACATTGTAGTCACCTTCTGCTCCACACCACTTTATTGTTGGAATACCCACTGCAAAAACATGGGAGTAAACACAATTACAATGTTAAATAGGGAGGGTATCCCTTGGATTGATGATACTACTACTCTTAACAATACTCCTTATTGGTTTGGTTCTTTATCGACTCTTGTTGTTGGTTCTCTAAAAATGATTAAAAAAAAAAGAATAAATTCCCAACAGGTATCAGTATCAGTCCTTCCTTGTGGTTTTTATGTGGTTTTAAGGTTTTATTGCAACGAACTGTCATCGCAACATAGCTGTCATCAACTCAAGTAATCTTAGGCTACGTTCAGACTGCAGGCCATAACGCTCAATTTTTTTCCCCAGATACGATTTTTTTTGACAGTTCACATTACTGTTTAAATGTGGCCCATATCAGACTCCTGTGTGAACTGTCCGCGGCCTAAAAGTGACCCGCATTCGCAGAAGAATAACACAATGTCACACGCAGCACGCTGTTTCAGGCTACGAAGGAAGCAAGGAGCGACAGAGGTTAGCTCCGGTTAGCTCGCGGGAGACTCACGTTTTTCTGTCTAACGGGTCACATTTCTCCAAATTATGACAAGTGTTCACAACTTTGTGTTGTTTCATTACGGTTTCTGGCGCTGTACAACGCATCTGCCCCACAACTACCTCCCTCTCTCCCTACTGTGTCCGCTCAAACAAGTAGCATGCACGTAACTCAGAAGACAGCCCCGGTCCGGTGGATTTCAGGTATAAGAAAGGGAATTTGTGAGCAGATGATAGCGAGGTAGAG
>NW_024041642.1:0-38408 GCF_014851395.1 Micropterus salmoides | reverse complement strand
TACGAAGACTGTGTGATATAGCGGAAAGCTCCGAACAAGCAAATAGATGGACGTTTTGTTAGACTGTTTTGTCAATTATGTTTCAGAGGTCAAGACGAACTGTCCAGCTGAAGGGTTATGGCTCACTTTTAGTCTGTGAGAAGAGCTCTAACTGCATGGTCACAGCTGAATATCAGAAGCACTGTTTTTCAGGCCTCGTTGGCGCAGTAGGCAGCGCGTCAGTCTCATAATCTGAAGGTCGTGAGTTCAAGCCTCACACGGGGCAGGTGTTTTAAAACCAAATGACACAGGGGCAGGATAAATAGTGCGCCATATTGGTAAAGGTATCTCGTCAATCTATGAAAAAAAAATACACCTGATGCAGACAACTGTGATTCTTACAAAAGCAGCACTTCTCTTGTGAAGCTGTATACATTACAGGTTGAGCATCTGTGATTGCCACAGAGCTGCTCAGTCCACCATCAGTCCCATTTACCGTTGTTTCTTTAACACTATCCAACATAATCTCGGACACCATACTTTACACACCCATGCACACATATGTTCACACACTGACAAACAGACTACCACATACACGTATATTATTTCTTTGTTATAGTTATGTTCTTAGTCTGTGTTTGCCTCAACCTTGGCTCCCACTCTTGACATTGCCTCAGTATGGGTCAGGACATAAAAGTATCTAAAGTTAATTGTAGCCTTTATGTGAGCATTTGCTGTGCAGATACCTGTTGTTATTGAGCAGCGCACAGTCACGACCTTCAGTCACCACCAGCGGACCGGAACTGTAAACTCTTAAGCTAACAGGGAAGAGAAATTTCAAATGTTTGGAAAAACGCAAAGTTTAAACGTGCTCAGTTCCATGTAAACTGAGCAATTGATCCAACTACGAAGACTGTGTGATATAGCGGAAAGCTCCGGAACAAGCAAATAGACGGACATTTTGTTAAGACTGTTTTGTCATTATTGTTTCAGAGGTCAAGACTGAACTTCCAACTACGAAGACTGTGTGAATATGAAAAAAATACACAAACGGCTCAGTTCCATGTCAACTGAGCAATTGCATCCAACTACGAAGACTGTGTGATATAGCGATATGCAAAGAAGTCCCGCATCGCTCTGACTCAGTAGATGTTCTTACGCTGTTCACAGTCCCATTTACCGTTGTTTCTTTAAACTATCCAACATAAATCTCGGACACCATACTTACACCATGCACACTATGTTCACACACTGACAAAACAGACTACCACATACCACGTATTATTATCTTTGTTATAGTTATGTTCTTATCTTGTTTGCCTCAACCTTGGCTCCCACTCTTTTGACATTGCCTCAGTATTGGGTCAGACATAAAAGTATCTAAAGTTAATTGTAGCCTTATGTGAGCATTTGCTGTGCAGATACATATGTTGTTATTGAGCAGCGCATCAGTCACGACCTTCAGTCACCACCAGCGTGACCGTGAACTGTAAACTTTAAGCTAACAGGGAAGAGAAATTTCAAAATGTTTGGAAAAACGCAAAGTTTAAACGTGCTCAGTTCCATGTCAACTGAGCAATTGCATCCAACTACGAAGACTGTGTGATATAGCGGAAAGCTCCGGAACAAGCAAATAGACGGACATTTTGTTAAGACTGTTTGTCAATTATTGTTTCAGAGGTCAAGACTGAACTGTCCAACTACGAAGACTGTGTGAATCTATGAAAAAAAATACACAAACGTGCTCAGTTCCATGTCAACTGAGCAATTGCATCCAACTCGAAGACTGGTGATATAGCGGAAAGCTCCGGAACAAGCAAATAGATGGACGTTTTGTTAAGACTGTTTTGTCAATTATTGTTTCAGAGGTCAAGACTGAACTGTCCAGCTGAAGGGTTATGGCTCACCTTTTAGTCTGTGAGAAGAGCTCTAACTGCATGGTCACAGCTGAATATCAGAATGCACTGTTTTTCAGGCCTCGTTGGCGCAGTAGGCAGCGCGTCAGTCTCATAATCTGAAGGTCGTGAGTTCAAGCCTCACACGGGGCAGGTGTTTTAAAACCAAATGACAACACAGTGGGCAGGATAAATAGTGCCGCCATATTGGTAAAAGGTATCTGTCAATCTATGAAAAAAAAAATACACCTGATGCAGACAACTGTGATTCTTACAAAAGCAGCACTTCTCTTGTGAAGCTGTATCACATTACAGGTTGAGCATCTGTGATTGCCACAGAGCTGTGCTCAGTCCACCATCAGTCCCATTTACCGTTGTTTCTTTAACGCTATCCAACATAAATCTCGGACACCATACTTTACACACCCATGCACACATATGTTCACACACTGACAAAACAGACTACCACATACACTGTATTATTATTTCTTTGTTATAGTTATGTTCTTAGTCTTGTGTTTGCCTCAACCTTGGCTCCCACTTTTGACATTGCCTCAGTATTGGGTCAGGACATAAAAGTATCTAAAGTTAATTGTAGCCTTTATGTGAGCATTTGCTGTGCAGATACATTGTTGTTATTGAGCAGCGCATCAGTCACGACCTTCAGTCACCACCAGCGTGACCGTGAACTGTAAACTCTTAAGCTAACAGGGAAGAGAAATTTCAAAATGTTTGGAAAACGCAAAGTTTAAACGTGCTCAGTTCCATGTCAACTGAGCAATTGCATCCAACTACGAAGACTGTGTGATATAGCGGAAAGCTCCGGAACAAGCAAATAGACGGACATTTTGTTAAGACTGTTTTGTCAATTATTGTTTCAGAGGTCAAGACTGAACTGTCCAACTATGAAGACTGTGTGAATCTATGAAAAAAAATACACAAACGTGCTCAGTTCCATGTCAACTGAGCAATTGCATCCAACTACGAAGACTGTGTGATATAGCGGAAAGCTCCGGAACAAGCAAATAGATGGACGTTTTGTTAAGACTGTTTTGTCAATTATTGTTTCAGAGGTCAAGACTGAACTGTCCAGCTGAAGGGTTATGGCTCACCTTTTAGTCTGTGAGAAGAGCTCTAACTGCATGGTCACAGCTGAATATCAGAATGCACTGTTTTTCAGGCCTCGTTGGCGCAGTAGGCAGCGCGTCAGTCTCATAATCTGAAGGTCGTGAGTTCAAGCCTCACACGGGGCAGGTGTTTTAAAACCAAATGACAACACAGTGGGCAGGATAAATAGTGCCGCCATATTGGTAAAAGGTATCTCGTCAATCTATGAAAAAAAAATACACCTGATGCAGACAACTGTGATTCTTACAAAAGCAGCACTTCTCTTGTGAAGCTGTATCACATTACAGGTTGAGCATCTGTGATTGCCACAGAGCTGTGCTCAGTCCACCATCAGTCCCATTTACCGTTGTTTCTTTAACACTATCCAACATAAATCTCGGACACCATACTTTACACACCCATGCACACATATGTTCACACACTGACAAAACAGACTACCACATACACTGTATTATATTTCTTTGTTATAGTTATGTTCTTAGTCTTGTGTTTGCCTCAACCTTGGCTCCCACTCTTTTGACATTGCCTCAGTATTGGGTCAGGACATAAAAGTATCTAAAGTTAATTGTAGCCTTTATGTGAGCATTTGCTGTGCAGATACATTGTTGTTATTGAGCAGCGCATCAGTCACGACCTTCAGTCACCACCAGCGTGACGGTGAACTGTAAACTCTTAAGCTAACAGGGAAGAGAAATTTCAAAATGTTTGGAAAAACGCAAAGTTTAAACGTGCTCAGTTCCATGTCAACTGAGCAATTGCATCCAACTACGAAGACTGTGTGATATAGCGGAAAGCTCCGGAACAAGCAAATAGACGGACATTTTGTTAAGACTGTTTTGTCAATTATTGTTTCAGAGGTCAAGACTGAACTGTCCAACTACGAAGACTGTGTGAATCTATGAAAAAAAATACACAAACGTGCTCAGTTCCATGTCAACTGAGCAATTGCATCCAACTACGAAGACTGTGTGATATAGCGATATGCAAAGAAGTCCCGCATCGCTCTGACTCAGCTTAGATGTTCTTACGCTGTTCACAGTCCCATTTACCGTTGTTTCTTTAACACTATCCAACATAAATCTCGGACACCATACTTTACACACCCATGCACACATATGTTCACACACTGACAAAACAGACTACCACATACACTGTATTATTATTTCTTTGTTATAGTTATGTTCTTAGTCTTGTGTTTGCCTCAACCTTGGCTCCCACTCTTTTGACATTGCCTCAGTATTGGGTCAGGACATAAAAGTATCTAAAGTTAATTGTAGCCTTTATGTGAGCATTTGCTGTGCAGATACATTGTTGTTATTGAGCAGCGCATCAGTCACGACCTTCAGTCACCACCAGCGTGACCGTGAACTGTAAACTCTTAAGCTAACAGGGAAGAGAAATTTCAAAATGTTTGGAAAAACGCAAAGTTTAAACGTGCTCAGTTCCATGTCAACTGAGCAATTGCATCCAACTACGAAGACTGTGTGATATAGCGGAAAGCTCCGGAACAAGCAAATAGACGGACATTTTGTTAAGACTGTTTTGTCAATTATTGTTTCAGAGGTCAAGACTGAACTGTCCAACTACGAAGACTGTGTGAATCTATGAAAAAAAATACACAAACGTGCTCAGTTCCATGTCAACTGAGCAATTGCATCCAACTACGAAGACTGTGTGATATAGCGGAAAGCTCCGGAACAAGCAAATAGATGGACGTTTTGTTAAGACTGTTTTGTCAATTATTGTTTCAGAGGTCAAGACTGAACTGTCCAGCTGAAGGGTTATGGCTCACCTTTTAGTCTGTGAGAAGAGCTCTAACTGCATGGTCACAGCTGAATATCAGAATGCACTGTTTTTCAGGCCTCGTTGGCGCAGTAGGCAGCGCGTCAGTCTCATAATCTGAAGGTCGTGAGTTCAAGCCTCACACGGGGCAGGTGTTTTAAAACCAAATGACAACACAGTGGGCAGGATAAATAGTGCCGCCATATTGGTAAAAGGTATCTCGTCAATCTATGAAAAAAAATACACCTGATGCAGACAACTGTGATTCTTACAAAAGCAGCACTTCTCTTGTGAAGCTGTATCACATTACAGGTTGAGCATCTGTGATTGCCACAGAGCTGTGCTCAGTCCACCATCAGTCCCATTTACCGTTGTTTCTTTAACACTATCCAACATAAATCTCGGACACCATACTTTACACACCCATGCACACATATGTTCACACACTGACAAAACAGACTACCACATACACTGTATTATTATTTCTTTGTTATAGTTATGTTCTTAGTGTTGTGTTTGCCTCAACCTTGGCTCCCACTCTTTTGACATTGCCTCAGTATTGGGTCAGGACATAAAAGTATCTAAAGTTAATTGTAGCCTTTATGTGAGCATTTGCTGTGCAGATACATTGTTGTTATTGAGCAGCGCATCAGTCACGACCTTCAGTCACCACCAGCGTGACCGTGAACTGTAAACTCTTAAGCTAACAGGGAAGAGAAATTTCAAAATGTTTGGAAAAACGCAAAGTTTAAACGTGCTCAGTTCCATGTCAACTGAGCAATTGCATCCAACTACGAAGACTGTGTGATATAGCGGAAAGCTCCGGAACAAGCAAATAGACGGACATTTTGTTAAGACTGTTTTGTCAATTATTGTTTCAGAGGTCAAGACTGAACTGTCCAACTACGAAGACTGTGTGAATCTATGAAAAAAAATACACAAACGTGCTCAGTTCCATGTCAACTGAGCAATTGCATCCAACTACGAAGACTGTGTGATATAGCGGAAAGCTCCGGAACAAGCAAATAGATGGACGTTTTGTTAAGACTGTTTTGTCAATTATTGTTTCAGAGGTCAAGACTGAACTGTCCAGCTGAAGGGTTATGGCTCACCTTTTAGTCTGTGAGAAGAGCTCTAACTGCATGGTCACAGCTGAATATCAGAATGCACTGTTTTTCAGGCCTCGTTGGCGCAGTAGGCAGCGCGTCAGTCTCATAATCTGAAGGTCGTGAGTTCAAGCCTCACACGGGGCAGGTGTTTTAAAACCAAATGACAACACAGTGGGCAGGATAAATAGTGCCGCCATATTGGTAAAAGGTATCTCGTCAATCTATGAAAAAAAATACACCTGATGCAGACAACTGTGATTCTTACAATACTAGCTGTATCACATTACAGGTTGAGCATCTGTGATTGCCACAGAGCTGTGCTCAGTCCACCATCAGTCCCATTTACCGTTGTTTCTTTAACACTATCCAACATAAATCTCGGACACCATACTTTACACACCCATGCACACATATGTTCACACACTGACAAAACAGACTACCACATACACTGTATTATTATTTCTTTGTTATAGTTATGTTCTTAGTCTTGTGTTTGCCTCAACCTTGGCTCCCACTCTTTTGACATTGCCTCAGTATTGGGTCAGGACATAAAAGTATCTAAAGTTAATTGTAGCCTTTATGTGAGCATTTGCTGTGCAGATACATTGTTGTTATTGAGCAGCGCATCAGTCACGACCTTCAGTCACCACCAGCGTGACCGTGAACTGTAAACTCTTAAGCTAACAGGGAAGAGAAATTTCAAAATGTTTGGAAAAACGCAAAGTTTAAACGTGCTCAGTTCCATGTCAACTGAGCAATTGCATCCAACTACGAAGACTGTGTGATATAGCGGAAAGCTCCGGAACAAGCAAATAGACGGACATTTTGTTAAGACTGTTTTGTCAATTATTGTTTCAGAGGTCAAGACTGAACTGTCCAACTACGAAGACTGTGTGAATCTATGAAAAAAAATACACAAACGTGCTCAGTTCCATGTCAACTGAGCAATTGCATCCAACTACGAAGACTGTGTGATATAGCGATATGCAAAGAAGTCCCGCATCGCTCTGACTCAGCTTAGATGTTCTTACGCTGTTCACAGTCCCATTTACCGTTGTTTCTTTAACACTATCCAACATAAATCTCGGACACCATACTTTACACACCCATGCACACATATGTTCACACACTGACAAAACAGACTACCACATACACTGTATTATTATTTCTTTGTTATAGTTATGTTCTTAGTCTTGTGTTTGCCTCAACCTTGGCTCCCACTCTTTTGACATTGCCTCAGTATTGGGTCAGGACATAAAAGTATCTAAAGTTAATTGTAGCCTTTATGTGAGCATTTGCTGTGCAGATACATTGTTGTTATTGAGCAGCGCATCAGTCACGACCTTCAGTCACCACCAGCGTGACCGTGAACTGTAAACTCTTAAGCTAACAGGGAAGAGAAATTTCAAAATGTTTGGAAAAACGCAAAGTTTAAACGTGCTCAGTTCCATGTCAACTGAGCAATTGCATCCAACTACGAAGACTGTGTGATATAGCGGAAAGCTCCGGAACAAGCAAATAGACGGACATTTTGTTAAGACTGTTTTGTCAATTATTGTTTCAGAGGTCAAGACTGAACTGTCCAACTACGAAGACTGTGTGAATCTATGAAAAAAAATACACAAACGTGCTCAGTTCCATGTCAACTGAGCAATTGCATCCAACTACGAAGACTGTGTGATATAGCGGAAAGCTCCGGAACAAGCAAATAGATGGACGTTTTGTTAAGACTGTTTTGTCAATTATTGTTTCAGAGGTCAAGACTGAACTGTCCAGCTGAAGGGTTATGGCTCACCTTTTAGTCTGTGAGAAGAGCTCTAACTGCATGGTCACAGCTGAATATCAGAATGCACTGTTTTTCAGGCCTCGTTGGCGCAGTAGGCAGCGCGTCAGTCTCATAATCTGAAGGTCGTGAGTTCAAGCCTCACACGGGGCAGGTGTTTTAAAACCAAATGACAACACAGTGGGCAGGATAAATAGTGCCGCCATATTGGTAAAAGGTATCTCGTCAATCTATGAAAAAAAATACACCTGATGCAGACAACTGTGATTCTTACAAAAGCAGCACTTCTCTTGTGAAGCTGTATCACATTACAGGTTGAGCATCTGTGATTGCCACAGAGCTGTGCTCAGTCCACCATCAGTCCCATTTACCGTTGTTTCTTTAACGCTATCCAACATAAATCTCGGACACCATACTTTACACACCCATGCACACATATGTTCACACACTGACAAAACAGACTACCACATACACTGTATTATTATTTCTTTGTTATAGTTATGTTCTTAGTGTTGTGTTTGCCTCAACCTTGGCTCCCACTCTTTTGACATTGCCTCAGTATTGGGTCAGGACATAAAAGTATCTAAAGTTAATTGTAGCCTTTATGTGAGCATTTGCTGTGCAGATACATTGTTGTTATTGAGCAGCGCATCAGTCACGACCTTCAGTCACCACCAGCGTGACCGTGAACTGTAAACTCTTAAGCTAACAGGGAAGAGAAATTTCAAAATGTTTGGAAAAACGCAAAGTTTAAACGTGCTCAGTTCCATGTCAACTGAGCAATTGCATCCAACTACGAAGACTGTGTGATATAGCGGAAAGCTCCGGAACAAGCAAATAGACGGACATTTTGTTAAGACTGTTTTGTCAATTATTGTTTCAGAGGTCAAGACTGAACTGTCCAACTACGAAGACTGTGTGAATCTATGAAAAAAAATACACAAACGTGCTCAGTTCCATGTCAACTGAGCAATTGCATCCAACTACGAAGACTGTGTGATATAGCGATATGCAAAGAAGTCCCGCATCGCTCTGACTCAGCTTAGATGTTCTTACGCTGTTCACAGTCCCATTTACCGTTGTTTCTTTAACACTATCCAACATAAATCTCGGACACCATACTTTACACACCCATGCACACATATGTTCACACACTGACAAAACAGACTACCACATACACTGTATTATTATTTCTTTGTTATAGTTATGTTCTTAGTCTTGTGTTTGCCTCAACCTTGGCTCCCACTCTTTTGACATTGCCTCAGTATTGGGTCAGGACATAAAAGTATCTAAAGTTAATTGTAGCCTTTATGTGAGCATTTGCTGTGCAGATACATTGTTGTTATTGAGCAGCGCATCAGTCACGACCTTCAGTCACCACCAGCGTGACCGTGAACTGTAAACTCTTAAGCTAACAGGGAAGAGAAATTTCAAAATGTTTGGAAAAACGCAAAGTTTAAACGTGCTCAGTTCCATGTCAACTGAGCAATTGCATCCAACTACGAAGACTGTGTGATATAGCGGAAAGCTCCGGAACAAGCAAATAGACGGACATTTTGTTAAGACTGTTTTGTCAATTATTGTTTCAGAGGTCAAGACTGAACTGTCCAACTACGAAGACTGTGTGAATCTATGAAAAAAAATACACAAACGTGCTCAGTTCCATGTCAACTGAGCAATTGCATCCAACTACGAAGACTGTGTGATATAGCGATATGCAAAGAAGTCCCGCATCGCTCTGACTCAGCTTAGATGTTCTTACGCTGTTCACAGTCCCATTTACCGTTGTTTCTTTAACACTATCCAACATAAATCTCGGACACCATACTTTACACACCCATGCACACATATGTTCACACACTGACAAAACAGACTACCACATACACTGTATTATTATTTCTTTGTTATAGTTATGTTCTTAGTCTTGTGTTTGCCTCAACCTTGGCTCCCACTCTTTTGACATTGCCTCAGTATTGGGTCAGGACATAAAAGTATCTAAAGTTAATTGTAGCCTTTATGTGAGCATTTGCTGTGCAGATACATTGTTGTTATTGAGCAGCGCATCAGTCACGACCTTCAGTCACCACCAGCGTGACCGTGAACTGTAAACTCTTAAGCTAACAGGGAAGAGAAATTTCAAAATGTTTGGAAAAACGCAAAGTTTAAACGTGCTCAGTTCCATGTCAACTGAGCAATTGCATCCAACTACGAAGACTGTGTGATATAGCGGAAAGCTCCGGAACAAGCAAATAGACGGACATTTTGTTAAGACTGTTTTGTCAATTATTGTTTCAGAGGTCAAGACTGAACTGTCCAACTATGAAGACTGTGTGAATCTATGAAAAAAAATACACAAACGTGCTCAGTTCCATGTCAACTGAGCAATTGCATCCAACTACGAAGACTGTGTGATATAGCGGAAAGCTCCGGAACAAGCAAATAGATGGACGTTTTGTTAAGACTGTTTTGTCAATTATTGTTTCAGAGGTCAAGACTGAACTGTCCAGCTGAAGGGTTATCGCTCACCTTTTAGTCTGTGAGAAGAGCTCTAACTGCATGGTCACAGCTGAATATCAGAATGCACTGTTTTTCAGGCCTCGTTGGCGCAGTAGGCAGCGCGTCAGTCTCATAATCTGAAGGTCGTGAGTTCAAGCCTCACACGGGGCAGGTGTTTTAAAACCAAATGACAACACAGTGGGCAGGATAAATAGTGCCGCCATATTGGTAAAAGGTATCTCGTCAATCTATGAAAAAAAAATACACCTGATGCAGACAACTGTGATTCTTACAAAAGCAGCACTTCTCTTGTGAAGCTGTATCACATTACAGGTTGAGCATCTGTGATTGCCACAGAGCTGTGCTCAGTCCACCATCAGTCCCATTTACCGTTGTTTCTTTAACACTATCCAACATAAATCTCGGACACCATACTTTACACACCCATGCACACATATGTTCACACACTGACAAAACAGACTACCACATACACTGTATTATTATTTCTTTGTTATAGTTATGTTCTTAGTGTTGTGTTTGCCTCAACCTTGGCTCCCACTCTTTTGACATTGCCTCAGTATTGGGTCAGGACATAAAAGTATCTAAAGTTAATTGTAGCCTTTATGTGAGCATTTGCTGTGCAGATACATTGTTGTTATTGAGCAGCGCATCAGTCACGACCTTCAGTCACCACCAGCGTGACCGTGAACTGTAAACTCTTAAGCTAACAGGGAAGAGAAATTTCAAATGTTTGGAAAAACGCAAAGTTTAAACGTGCTCAGTTCCATGTCAACTGAGCAATTGCATCCAACTACGAAGACTGTGTGATATAGCGGAAAGCTCCGGAACAAGCAAATAGACGGACATTTTGTTAAGACTGTTTTGTCAATTATTGTTTCAGAGGTCAAGACTGAACTGTCCAACTACGAAGACTGTGTGAATCTATGAAAAAAATACACAAACGTGCTCAGTTCCATGTCAACTGAGCAATTGCATCCAACTACGAAGACTGTGTGATATAGCGATATGCAAAGAAGTCCCGCATCGCTCTGACTCAGCTTAGATGTTCTTACGCTGTTCACAGTCCCATTTACCGTTGTTTCTTTAACACTATCCAACATAAATCTCGGACACCATACTTTACACACCCATGCACACATATGTTCACACACTGACAAAACAGACTACCACATACACTGTATTATTATTTCTTTGTTATAGTTATGTTCTTAGTCTTGTGTTTGCCTCAACCTTGGCTCCCACTCTTTTGACATTGCCTCAGTATTGGGTCAGGACATAAAAGTATCTAAAGTTAATTGTAGCCTTTATGTGAGCATTTGCTGTGCAGATACATTGTTGTTATTGAGCAGCGCATCAGTCACGACCTTCAGTCACCACCAGCGTGACCGTGAACTGTAAACTCTTAAGCTAACAGGGAAGAGAAATTTCAAAATGTTTGGAAAAACGCAAAGTTTAAACGTGCTCAGTTCCATGTCAACTGAGCAATTGCATCCAACTACGAAGACTGTGTGATATAGCGGAAAGCTCCGGAACAAGCAAATAGACGGACATTTTGTTAAGACTGTTTTGTCAATTATTGTTTCAGAGGTCAAGACTGAACTGTCCAACTACGAAGACTGTGTGAATCTATGAAAAAAAATACACAAACGTGCTCAGTTCCATGTCAACTGAGCAATTGCATCCAACTACGAAGACTGTGTGATATAGCGATATGCAAAGAAGTCCCGCATCGCTCTGACTCAGCTTAGATGTTCTTACGCTGTTCACAGTCCCATTTACCGTTGTTTCTTTAACACTATCCAACATAAATCTCGGACACCATACTTTACACACCCATGCACACATATGTTCACACACTGACAAAACAGACTACCACATACACTGTATTATTATTTCTTTGTTATAGTTATGTTCTTAGTCTTGTGTTTGCCTCAACCTTGGCTCCCACTCTTTTGACATTGCCTCAGTATTGGGTCAGGACATAAAAGTATCTAAAGTTAATTGTAGCCTTTATGTGAGCATTTGCTGTGCAGATACATTGTTGTTATTGAGCAGCGCATCAGTCACGACCTTCAGTCACCACCAGCGTGACCGTGAACTGTAAACTCTTAAGCTAACAGGGAAGAGAAATTTCAAAATGTTTGGAAAAACGCAAAGTTTAAACGTGCTCAGTTCCATGTCAACTGAGCAATTGCATCCAACTACGAAGACTGTGTGATATAGCGGAAAGCTCCGGAACAAGCAAATAGACGGACATTTTGTTAAGACTGTTTTGTCAATTATTGTTTCAGAGGTCAAGACTGAACTGTCCAACTATGAAGACTGTGTGAATCTATGAAAAAAAATACACAAACGTGCTCAGTTCCATGTCAACTGAGCAATTGCATCCAACTACGAAGACTGTGTGATATAGCGGAAAGCTCCGGAACAAGCAAATAGATGGACGTTTTGTTAAGACTGTTTTGTCAATTATTGTTTCAGAGGTCAAGACTGAACTGTCCAGCTGAAGGGTTATCGCTCACCTTTTAGTCTGTGAGAAGAGCTCTAACTGCATGGTCACAGCTGAATATCAGAATGCACTGTTTTTCAGGCCTCGTTGGCGCAGTAGGCAGCGCGTCAGTCTCATAATCTGAAGGTCGTGAGTTCAAGCCTCACACGGGGCAGGTGTTTTAAAACCAAATGACAACACAGTGGGCAGGATAAATAGTGCCGCCATATTGGTAAAAGGTATCTCGTCAATCTATGAAAAAAAAATACACCTGATGCAGACAACTGTGATTCTTACAAAAGCAGCACTTCTCTTGTGAAGCTGTATCACATTACAGGTTGAGCATCTGTGATTGCCACAGAGCTGTGCTCAGTCCACCATCAGTCCCATTTACCGTTGTTTCTTTAACACTATCCAACATAAATCTCGGACACCATACTTTACACACCCATGCACACATATGTTCACACACTGACAAAACAGACTACCACATACACTGTATTATTATTTCTTTGTTATAGTTATGTTCTTAGTGTTGTGTTTGCCTCAACCTTGGCTCCCACTCTTTTGACATTGCCTCAGTATTGGGTCAGGACATAAAAGTATCTAAAGTTAATTGTAGCCTTTATGTGAGCATTTGCTGTGCAGATACATTGTTGTTATTGAGCAGCGCATCAGTCACGACCTTCAGTCACCACCAGCGTGACCGTGAACTGTAAACTCTTAAGCTAACAGGGAAGAGAAATTTCAAATGTTTGGAAAAACGCAAAGTTTAAACGTGCTCAGTTCCATGTCAACTGAGCAATTGCATCCAACTACGAAGACTGTGTGATATAGCGGAAAGCTCCGGAACAAGCAAATAGACGGACATTTTGTTAAGACTGTTTTGTCAATTATTGTTTCAGAGGTCAAGACTGAACTGTCCAACTACGAAGACTGTGTGAATCTATGAAAAAAAATACACAAACGTGCTCAGTTCCATGTCAACTGAGCAATTGCATCCAACTACGAAGACTGTGTGATATAGCGATATGCAAAGAAGTCCCGCATCGCTCTGACTCAGCTTAGATGTTCTTACGCTGTTCACAGTCCCATTTACCGTTGTTTCTTTAACACTATCCAACATAAATCTCGGACACCATACTTTACACACCCATGCACACATATGTTCACACACTGACAAAACAGACTACCACATACACTGTATTATTATTTCTTTGTTATAGTTATGTTCTTAGTGTTGTGTTTGCCTCAACCTTGGCTCCCACTCTTTTGACATTGCCTCAGTATTGGGTCAGGACATAAAAGTATCTAAAGTTAATTGTAGCCTTTATGTGAGCATTTGCTGTGCAGATACATTGTTGTTATTGAGCAGCGCATCAGTCACGACCTTCAGTCACCACCAGCGTGACCGTGAACTGTAAACTCTTAAGCTAACAGGGAAGAGAAATTTCAAATGTTTGGAAAAACGCAAAGTTTAAACGTGCTCAGTTCCATGTCAACTGAGCAATTGCATCCAACTACGAAGACTGTGTGATATAGCGGAAAGCTCCGGAACAAGCAAATAGACGGACATTTTGTTAAGACTGTTTTGTCAATTATTGTTTCAGAGGTCAAGACTGAACTGTCCAACTACGAAGACTGTGTGAATCTATGAAAAAAAATACACAAACGTGCTCAGTTCCATGTCAACTGAGCAATTGCATCCAACTACGAAGACTGTGTGATATAGCGGAAAGCTCCGGAACAAGCAAATAGATGGACGTTTTGTTAAGACTGTTTTGTCAATTATTGTTTCAGAGGTCAAGACTGAACTGTCCAGCTGAAGGGTTATGGCTCACCTTTTAGTCTGTGAGAAGAGCTCTAACTGCATGGTCACAGCTGAATATCAGAATGCACTGTTTTTCAGGCCTCGTTGGCGCAGTAGGCAGCGCGTCAGTCTCATAATCTGAAGGTCGTGAGTTCAAGCCTCACACGGGGCAGGTGTTTTAAAACCAAATGACAACACAGTGGGCAGGATAAATAGTGCCGCCATATTGGTAAAAGGTATCTCGTCAATCTATGAAAAAAAAATACACCTGATGCAGACAACTGTGATTCTTACAAAAGCAGCACTTCTCTTGTGAAGCTGTATCACATTACAGGTTGAGCATCTGTGATTGCCACAGAGCTGTGCTCAGTCCACCATCAGTCCCATTTACCGTTGTTTCTTTAACGCTATCCAACATAAATCTCGGACACCATACTTTACACACCCATGCACACATATGTTCACACACTGACAAAACAGACTACCACATACACTGTATTATTATTTCTTTGTTATAGTTATGTTCTTAGTCTTGTGTTTGCCTCAACCTTGGCTCCCACTCTTTTGACATTGCCTCAGTATTGGGTCAGGACATAAAAGTATCTAAAGTTAATTGTAGCCTTTATGTGAGCATTTGCTGTGCAGATACATTGTTGTTATTGAGCAGCGCATCAGTCACGACCTTCAGTCACCACCAGCGTGACTGTGAACTGTAAACTCTTAAGCTAACAGGGAAGAGAAATTTCAAAATGTTTGGAAAAACGCAAAGTTTAAACGTGCTCAGTTCCATGTCAACTGAGCAATTGCATCCAACTACGAAGACTGTGTGATATAGCGGAAAGCTCCGGAACAAGCAAATAGACGGACATTTTGTTAAGACTGTTTTGTCAATTATTGTTTCAGAGGTCAAGACTGAACTGTCCAACTACGAAGACTGTGTGAATCTATGAAAAAAAATACACAAACGTGCTCAGTTCCATGTCAACTGAGCAATTGCATCCAACTACGAAGACTGTGTGATATAGCGATATGCAAAGAAGTCCCGCATCGCTCTGACTCAGCTTAGATGTTCTTACGCTGTTCACAGTCCCATTTACCGTTGTTTCTTTAACGCTATCCAACATAAATCTCGGACACCATACTTTACACACCCATGCACACATATGTTCACACACTGACAAAACAGACTACCACATACACTGTATTATTATTTCTTTGTTATAGTTATGTTCTTAGTCTTGTGTTTGCCTCAACCTTGGCTCCCACTCTTTTGACATTGCCTCAGTATTGGGTCAGGACATAAAAGTATCTAAAGTTAATTGTAGCCTTTATGTGAGCATTTGCTGTGCAGATACATTGTTGTTATTGAGCAGCGCATCAGTCACGACCTTCAGTCACCACCAGCGTGACCGTGAACTGTAAACTCTTAAGCTAACAGGGAAGAGAAATTTCAAAATGTTTGGAAAAACGCAAAGTTTAAACGTGCTCAGTTCCATGTCAACTGAGCAATTGCATCCAACTACGAAGACTGTGTGATATAGCGGAAAGCTCCGGAACAAGCAAATAGACGGACATTTTGTTAAGACTGTTTTGTCAATTATTGTTTCAGAGGTCAAGACTGAACTGTCCAACTACGAAGACTGTGTGAATCTATGAAAAAAAATACACAAACGTGCTCAGTTCCATGTCAACTGAGCAATTGCATCCAACTACGAAGACTGTGTGATATAGCGATATGCAAAGAAGTCCCGCATCGCTCTGACTCAGCTTAGATGTTCTTACGCTGTTCACAGTCCCATTTACCGTTGTTTCTTTAACACTATCCAACATAAATCTCGGACACCATACTTTACACACCCATGCACACATATGTTCACACACTGACAAAACAGACTACCACATACACTGTATTATTATTTCTTTGTTATAGTTATGTTCTTAGTCTTGTGTTTGCCTCAACCTTGGCTCCCACTCTTTTGACATTGCCTCAGTATTGGGTCAGGACATAAAAGTATCTAAAGTTAATTGTAGCCTTTATGTGAGCATTTGCTGTGCAGATACATTGTTGTTATTGAGCAGCGCATCAGTCACGACCTTCAGTCACCACCAGCGTGACCGTGAACTGTAAACTCTTAAGCTAACAGGGAAGAGAAATTTCAAAATGTTTGGAAAAACGCAAAGTTTAAACGTGCTCAGTTCCATGTCAACTGAGCAATTGCATCCAACTACGAAGACTGTGTGATATAGCGGAAAGCTCCGGAACAAGCAAATAGACGGACATTTTGTTAAGACTGTTTTGTCAATTATTGTTTCAGAGGTCAAGACTGAACTGTCCAACTATGAAGACTGTGTGAATCTATGAAAAAAAATACACAAACGTGCTCAGTTCCATGTCAACTGAGCAATTGCATCCAACTACGAAGACTGTGTGATATAGCGGAAAGCTCCGGAACAAGCAAATAGATGGACGTTTTGTTAAGACTGTTTTGTCAATTATTGTTTCAGAGGTCAAGACTGAACTGTCCAGCTGAAGGGTTATCGCTCACCTTTTAGTCTGTGAGAAGAGCTCTAACTGCATGGTCACAGCTGAATATCAGAATGCACTGTTTTTCAGGCCTCGTTGGCGCAGTAGGCAGCGCGTCAGTCTCATAATCTGAAGGTCGTGAGTTCAAGCCTCACACGGGGCAGGTGTTTTAAAACCAAATGACAACACAGTGGGCAGGATAAATAGTGCCGCCATATTGGTAAAAGGTATCTCGTCAATCTATGAAAAAAAAATACACCTGATGCAGACAACTGTGATTCTTACAAAAGCAGCACTTCTCTTGTGAAGCTGTATCACATTACAGGTTGAGCATCTGTGATTGCCACAGAGCTGTGCTCAGTCCACCATCAGTCCCATTTACCGTTGTTTCTTTAACACTATCCAACATAAATCTCGGACACCATACTTTACACACCCATGCACACATATGTTCACACACTGACAAAACAGACTACCACATACACTGTATTATTATTTCTTTGTTATAGTTATGTTCTTAGTCTTGTGTTTGCCTCAACCTTGGCTCCCACTCTTTTGACATTGCCTCAGTATTGGGTCAGGACATAAAAGTATCTAAAGTTAATTGTAGCCTTTATGTGAGCATTTGCTGTGCAGATACATTGTTGTTATTGAGCAGCGCATCAGTCACGACCTTCAGTCACCACCAGCGTGACCGTGAACTGTAAACTCTTAAGCTAACAGGGAAGAGAAATTTCAAAATGTTTGGAAAAACGCAAAGTTTAAACGTGCTCAGTTCCATGTCAACTGAGCAATTGCATCCAACTACGAAGACTGTGTGATATAGCGGAAAGCTCCGGAACAAGCAAATAGACGGACATTTTGTTAAGACTGTTTTGTCAATTATTGTTTCAGAGGTCAAGACTGAACTGTCCAACTATGAAGACTGTGTGAATCTATGAAAAAAAATACACAAACGTGCTCAGTTCCATGTCAACTGAGCAATTGCATCCAACTACGAAGACTGTGTGATATAGCGGAAAGCTCCGGAACAAGCAAATAGATGGACGTTTTGTTAAGACTGTTTTGTCAATTATTGTTTCAGAGGTCAAGACTGAACTGTCCAGCTGAAGGGTTATGGCTCACCTTTTAGTCTGTGAGAAGAGCTCTAACTGCATGGTCACAGCTGAATATCAGAATGCACTGTTTTTCAGGCCTCGTTGGCGCAGTAGGCAGCGCGTCAGTCTCATAATCTGAAGGTCGTGAGTTCAAGCCTCACACGGGGCAGGTGTTTTAAAACCAAATGACAACACAGTGGGCAGGATAAATAGTGCCGCCATATTGGTAAAAGGTATCTCGTCAATCTATGAAAAAAAAATACACCTGATGCAGACAACTGTGATTCTTACAAAAGCAGCACTTCTCTTGTGAAGCTGTATCACATTACAGGTTGAGCATCTGTGATTGCCACAGAGCTGTGCTCAGTCCACCATCAGTCCCATTTACCGTTGTTTCTTTAACACTATCCAACATAAATCTCGGACACCATACTTTACACACCCATGCACACATATGTTCACACACTGACAAAACAGACTACCACATACACTGTATTATTATTTCTTTGTTATAGTTATGTTCTTAGTTGTGTTTGCCTCAACCTTGGCTCCCACTCTTTTGACATTGCCTCAGTATTGGGTCAGGACATAAAAGTATCTAAAGTTAATTGTAGCCTTTATGTGAGCATTTGCTGTGCAGATACATTGTTGTTATTGAGCAGCGCATCAGTCACGACCTTCAGTCACCACCAGCGTGACCGTGAACTGTAAACTCTTAAGCTAACAGGGAAGAGAAATTTCAAAATGTTTGGAAAAACGCAAAGTTTAAACGTGCTCAGTTCCATGTCAACTGAGCAATTGCATCCAACTACGAAGACTGTGTGATATAGCGGAAAGCTCCGGAACAAGCAAATAGACGGACATTTTGTTAAGACTGTTTTGTCAATTATTGTTTCAGAGGTCAAGACTGAACTGTCCAACTACGAAGACTGTGTGAATCTATGAAAAAAAATACACAAACGTGCTCAGTTCCATGTCAACTGAGCAATTGCATCCAACTACGAAGACTGTGTGATATAGCGATATGCAAAGAAGTCCCGCATCGCTCTGACTCAGCTTAGATGTTCTTACGCTGTTCACAGTCCCATTTACCGTTGTTTCTTTAACACTATCCAACATAAATCTCGGACACCATACTTTACACACCCATGCACACATATGTTCACACACTGACAAAACAGACTACCACATACACTGTATTATTATTTCTTTGTTATAGTTATGTTCTTAGTGTTGTGTTTGCCTCAACCTTGGCTCCCACTCTTTTGACATTGCCTCAGTATTGGGTCAGGACATAAAAGTATCTAAAGTTAATTGTAGCCTTTATGTGAGCATTTGCTGTGCAGATACATTGTTGTTATTGAGCAGCGCATCAGTCACGACCTTCAGTCACCACCAGCGTGACCGTGAACTGTAAACTCTTAAGCTAACAGGGAAGAGAAATTTCAAATGTTTGGAAAAACGCAAAGTTTAAACGTGCTCAGTTCCATGTCAACTGAGCAATTGCATCCAACTACGAAGACTGTGTGATATAGCGGAAAGCTCCGGAACAAGCAAATAGACGGACATTTTGTTAAGACTGTTTTGTCAATTATTGTTTCAGAGGTCAAGACTGAACTGTCCAACTACGAAGACTGTGTGAATCTATGAAAAAAAATACACAAACGTGCTCAGTTCCATGTCAACTGAGCAATTGCATCCAACTACGAAGACTGTGTGATATAGCGGAAAGCTCCGGAACAAGCAAATAGATGGACGTTTTGTTAAGACTGTTTTGTCAATTATTGTTTCAGAGGTCAAGACTGAACTGTCCAGCTGAAGGGTTATGGCTCACCTTTTAGTCTGTGAGAAGAGCTCTAACTGCATGGTCACAGCTGAATATCAGAATGCACTGTTTTTCAGGCCTCGTTGGCGCAGTAGGCAGCGCGTCAGTCTCATAATCTGAAGGTCGTGAGTTCAAGCCTCACACGGGGCAGGTGTTTTAAAACCAAATGACAACACAGTGGGCAGGATAAATAGTGCCGCCATATTGGTAAAAGGTATCTCGTCAATCTATGAAAAAAAAATACACCTGATGCAGACAACTGTGATTCTTACAAAAGCAGCACTTCTCTTGTGAAGCTGTATCACATTACAGGTTGAGCATCTGTGATTGCCACAGAGCTGTGCTCAGTCCACCATCAGTCCCATTTACCGTTGTTTCTTTAACGCTATCCAACATAAATCTCGGACACCATACTTTACACACCCATGCACACATATGTTCACACACTGACAAAACAGACTACCACATACACTGTATTATTATTTCTTTGTTATAGTTATGTTCTTAGTCTTGTGTTTGCCTCAACCTTGGCTCCCACTCTTTTGACATTGCCTCAGTATTGGGTCAGGACATAAAAGTATCTAAAGTTAATTGTAGCCTTTATGTGAGCATTTGCTGTGCAGATACATTGTTGTTATTGAGCAGCGCATCAGTCACGACCTTCAGTCACCACCAGCGTGACTGTGAACTGTAAACTCTTAAGCTAACAGGGAAGAGAAATTTCAAAATGTTTGGAAAAACGCAAAGTTTAAACGTGCTCAGTTCCATGTCAACTGAGCAATTGCATCCAACTACGAAGACTGTGTGATATAGCGGAAAGCTCCGGAACAAGCAAATAGACGGACATTTTGTTAAGACTGTTTTGTCAATTATTGTTTCAGAGGTCAAGACTGAACTGTCCAACTACGAAGACTGTGTGAATCTATGAAAAAAAATACACAAACGTGCTCAGTTCCATGTCAACTGAGCAATTGCATCCAACTACGAAGACTGTGTGATATAGCGATATGCAAAGAAGTCCCGCATCGCTCTGACTCAGCTTAGATGTTCTTACGCTGTTCACAGTCCCATTTACCGTTGTTTCTTTAACACTATCCAACATAAATCTCGGACACCATACTTTACACACCCATGCACACATATGTTCACACACTGACAAAACAGACTACCACATACACTGTATTATTATTTCTTTGTTATAGTTATGTTCTTAGTCTTGTGTTTGCCTCAACCTTGGCTCCCACTCTTTTGACATTGCCTCAGTATTGGGTCAGGACATAAAAGTATCTAAAGTTAATTGTAGCCTTTATGTGAGCATTTGCTGTGCAGATACATTGTTGTTATTGAGCAGCGCATCAGTCACGACCTTCAGTCACCACCAGCGTGACCGTGAACTGTAAACTCTTAAGCTAACAGGGAAGAGAAATTTCAAAATGTTTGGAAAAACGCAAAGTTTAAACGTGCTCAGTTCCATGTCAACTGAGCAATTGCATCCAACTACGAAGACTGTGTGATATAGCGGAAAGCTCCGGAACAAGCAAATAGACGGACATTTTGTTAAGACTGTTTTGTCAATTATTGTTTCAGAGGTCAAGACTGAACTGTCCAACTACGAAGACTGTGTGAATCTATGAAAAAAAATACACAAACGTGCTCAGTTCCATGTCAACTGAGCAATTGCATCCAACTACGAAGACTGTGTGATATAGCGATATGCAAAGAAGTCCCGCATCGCTCTGACTCAGCTTAGATGTTCTTACGCTGTTCACAGTCCCATTTACCGTTGTTTCTTTAACACTATCCAACATAAATCTCGGACACCATACTTTACACACCCATGCACACATATGTTCACACACTGACAAAACAGACTACCACATACACTGTATTATTATTTCTTTGTTATAGTTATGTTCTTAGTCTTGTGTTTGCCTCAACCTTGGCTCCCACTCTTTTGACATTGCCTCAGTATTGGGTCAGGACATAAAAGTATCTAAAGTTAATTGTAGCCTTTATGTGAGCATTTGCTGTGCAGATACATTGTTGTTATTGAGCAGCGCATCAGTCACGACCTTCAGTCACCACCAGCGTGACCGTGAACTGTAAACTCTTAAGCTAACAGGGAAGAGAAATTTCAAAATGTTTGGAAAAACGCAAAGTTTAAACGTGCTCAGTTCCATGTCAACTGAGCAATTGCATCCAACTACGAAGACTGTGTGATATAGCGGAAAGCTCCGGAACAAGCAAATAGACGGACATTTTGTTAAGACTGTTTTGTCAATTATTGTTTCAGAGGTCAAGACTGAACTGTCCAACTATGAAGACTGTGTGAATCTATGAAAAAAAATACACAAACGTGCTCAGTTCCATGTCAACTGAGCAATTGCATCCAACTACGAAGACTGTGTGATATAGCGGAAAGCTCCGGAACAAGCAAATAGATGGACGTTTTGTTAAGACTGTTTTGTCAATTATTGTTTCAGAGGTCAAGACTGAACTGTCCAGCTGAAGGGTTATCGCTCACCTTTTAGTCTGTGAGAAGAGCTCTAACTGCATGGTCACAGCTGAATATCAGAATGCACTGTTTTTCAGGCCTCGTTGGCGCAGTAGGCAGCGCGTCAGTCTCATAATCTGAAGGTCGTGAGTTCAAGCCTCACACGGGGCAGGTGTTTTAAAACCAAATGACAACACAGTGGGCAGGATAAATAGTGCCGCCATATTGGTAAAAGGTATCTCGTCAATCTATGAAAAAAAAATACACCTGATGCAGACAACTGTGATTCTTACAAAAGCAGCACTTCTCTTGTGAAGCTGTATCACATTACAGGTTGAGCATCTGTGATTGCCACAGAGCTGTGCTCAGTCCACCATCAGTCCCATTTACCGTTGTTTCTTTAACACTATCCAACATAAATCTCGGACACCATACTTTACACACCCATGCACACATATGTTCACACACTGACAAAACAGACTACCACATACACTGTATTATTATTTCTTTGTTATAGTTATGTTCTTAGTCTTGTGTTTGCCTCAACCTTGGCTCCCACTCTTTTGACATTGCCTCAGTATTGGGTCAGGACATAAAAGTATCTAAAGTTAATTGTAGCCTTTATGTGAGCATTTGCTGTGCAGATACATTGTTGTTATTGAGCAGCGCATCAGTCACGACCTTCAGTCACCACCAGCGTGACCGTGAACTGTAAACTCTTAAGCTAACAGGGAAGAGAAATTTCAAATGTTTGGAAAAACGCTAAGTTTAAACGTGCTCAGTTCCATGTCAACTGAGCAATTGCATCCAACTACGAAGACTGTGTGATATAGCGGAAAGCTCCGGAACAAGCAAATAGACGGACATTTTGTTAAGACTGTTTTGTCAATTATTGTTTCAGAGGTCAAGACTGAACTGTCCAACTACGAAGACTGTGTGAATCTATGAAAAAAAATACACAAACGTGCTCAGTTCCATGTCAACTGAGCAATTGCATCCAACTACGAAGACTGTGTGATATAGCGATATGCAAAGAAGTCCCGCATCGCTCTGACTCAGCTTAGATGTTCTTACGCTGTTCACAGTCCCATTTACCGTTGTTTCTTTAACACTATCCAACATAAATCTCGGACACCATACTTTACACACCATGCACACATATGTTCACACACTGACAAAACAGACTACCACATACACTGTATTATTATTTCTTTGTTATAGTTATGTTCTTAGTCTTGTGTTTGCCTCAACCTTGGCTCCCACTCTTTTGACATTGCCTCAGTATTGGGTCAGGACATAAAAGTATCTAAAGTTAATTGTAGCCTTTATGTGAGCATTTGCTGTGCAGATACATTGTTGTTATTGAGCAGCGCATCAGTCACGACCTTCAGTCACCACCAGCGTGACCGTGAACTGTAAACTCTTAAGCTAACAGGGAAGAGAAATTTCAAATTGTTTGGAAAACGCAAAGTTTAAACGTGCTCAGTTCCATGTCAACTGAGCAATTGCATCCAACTACGAAGACTGTGTGATATAGCGGAAAGCTCCGGAACAAGCAAATAGACGGACATTTTGTTAAGACTGTTTTGTCAATTATTGTTTCAGAGGTCAAGACTGAACTGTCCAACTACGAAGACTGTGTGAATCTATGAAAAAAAATACACAAACGTGCTCAGTTCCATGTCAACTGAGCAATTGCATCCAACTACGAAGACTGTGTGATATAGCGATATGCAAAGAAGTCCCGCATCGCTCTGACTCAGCTTAGATGTTCTTACGCTGTTCACAGTCCCATTTACCGTTGTTTCTTTAACACTATCCAACATAAATCTCGGACACCATACTTTACACACCCATGCACACATATGTTCACACACTGACAAAACAGACTACCACATACACTGTATTATTATTTCTTTGTTATAGTTATGTTCTTAGTCTTGTGTTTGCCTCAACCTTGGCTCCCACTCTTTTGACATTGCCTCAGTATTGGGTCAGGACATAAAAGTATCTAAAGTTAATTGTAGCCTTTATGTGAGCATTTGCTGTGCAGATACATTGTTGTTATTGAGCAGCGCATCAGTCACGACCTTCAGTCACCACCAGCGTGACCGTGAACTGTAAACTCTTAAGCTAACAGGGAAGAGAAATTTCAAAATGTTTGGAAAAACGCAAAGTTTAAACGTGCTCAGTTCCATGTCAACTGAGCAATTGCATCCAACTACGAAGACTGTGTGATATAGCGGAAAGCTCCGGAACAAGCAAATAGACGGACATTTTGTTAAGACTGTTTTGTCAATTATTGTTTCAGAGGTCAAGACTGAACTGTCCAACTACGAAGACTGTGTGAATCTATGAAAAAAAATACACAAACGTGCTCAGTTCCATGTCAACTGAGCAATTGCATCCAACTACGAAGACTGTGTGATATAGCGATATGCAAAGAAGTCCCGCATCGCTCTGACTCAGCTTAGATGTTCTTACGCTGTTCACAGTCCCATTTACCGTTGTTTCTTTAACACTATCCAACATAAATCTCGGACACCATACTTTACACACCCATGCACACATATGTTCACACACTGACAAAACAGACTACCACATACACTGTATTATTATTTCTTTGTTATAGTTATGTTCTTAGTCTTGTGTTTGCCTCAACCTTGGCTCCCACTCTTTTGACATTGCCTCAGTATTGGGTCAGGACATAAAAGTATCTAAAGTTAATTGTAGCCTTTATGTGAGCATTTGCTGTGCAGATACATTGTTGTTATTGAGCAGCGCATCAGTCACGACCTTCAGTCACCACCAGCGTGACCGTGAACTGTAAACTCTTAAGCTAACAGGGAAGAGAAATTTCAAATGTTTGGAAAAACGCAAAGTTTAAACGTGCTCAGTTCCATGTCAACTGAGCAATTGCATCCAACTACGAAGACTGTGTGATATAGCGGAAAGCTCCGGAACAAGCAAATAGACGGACATTTTGTTAAGACTGTTTTGTCAATTATTGTTTCAGAGGTCAAGACTGAACTGTCCAACTACGAAGACTGTGTGAATCTATGAAAAAAAATACACAAACGTGCTCAGTTCCATGTCAACTGAGCAATTGCATCCAACTACGAAGACTGTGTGATATAGCGGAAAGCTCCGGAACAAGCAAATAGATGGACGTTTTGTTAAGACTGTTTTGTCAATTATTGTTTCAGAGGTCAAGACTGAACTGTCCAGCTGAAGGGTTATGGCTCACCTTTTAGTCTGTGAGAAGAGCTCTAACTGCATGGTCACAGCTGAATATCAGAATGCACTGTTTTTCAGGCCTCGTTGGCGCAGTAGGCAGCGCGTCAGTCTCATAATCTGAAGGTCGTGAGTTCAAGCCTCACACGGGGCAGGTGTTTTAAAACCAAATGACAACACAGTGGGCAGGATAAATAGTGCCGCCATATTGGTAAAAGGTATCTCGTCAATCTATGAAAAAAAAATACACCTGATGCAGACAACTGTGATTCTTACAAAAGCAGCACTTCTCTTGTGAAGCTGTATCACATTACAGGTTGAGCATCTGTGATTGCCACAGAGCTGTGCTCAGTCCACCATCAGTCCCATTTACCGTTGTTTCTTTAACGCTATCCAACATAAATCTCGGACACCATACTTTACACACCCATGCACACATATGTTCACACACTGACAAAACAGACTACCACATACACTGTATTATTATTTCTTTGTTATAGTTATGTTCTTAGTCTTGTGTTTGCCTCAACCTTGGCTCCCACTCTTTTGACATTGCCTCAGTATTGGGTCAGGACATAAAAGTATCTAAAGTTAATTGTAGCCTTTATGTGAGCATTTGCTGTGCAGATACATTGTTGTTATTGAGCAGCGCATCAGTCACGACCTTCAGTCACCACCAGCGTGACGGTGAACTGTAAACTCTTAAGCTAACAGGGAAGAGAAATTTCAAAATGTTTGGAAAAACGCAAAGTTTAAACGTGCTCAGTTCCATGTCAACTGAGCAATTGCATCCAACTACGAAGACTGTGTGATATAGCGGAAAGCTCCGGAACAAGCAAATAGACGGACATTTTGTTAAGACTGTTTTGTCAATTATTGTTTCAGAGGTCAAGACTGAACTGTCCAACTACGAAGACTGTGTGAATCTATGAAAAAAAATACACAAACGTGCTCAGTTCCATGTCAACTGAGCAATTGCATCCAACTACGAAGACTGTGTGATATAGCGATATGCAAAGAAGTCCCGCATCGCTCTGACTCAGCTTAGATGTTCTTACGCTGTTCACAGTCCCATTTACCGTTGTTTCTTTAACACTATCCAACATAAATCTCGGACACCATACTTTACACACCCATGCACACATATGTTCACACACTGACAAAACAGACTACCACATACACTGTATTATTATTTCTTTGTTATAGTTATGTTCTTAGTCTTGTGTTTGCCTCAACCTTGGCTCCCACTCTTTTGACATTGCCTCAGTATTGGGTCAGGACATAAAAGTATCTAAAGTTAATTGTAGCCTTTATGTGAGCATTTGCTGTGCAGATACATTGTTGTTATTGAGCAGCGCATCAGTCACGACCTTCAGTCACCACCAGCGTGACCGTGAACTGTAAACTCTTAAGCTAACAGGGAAGAGAAATTTCAAAATGTTTGGAAAAACGCAAAGTTTAAACGTGCTCAGTTCCATGTCAACTGAGCAATTGCATCCAACTACGAAGACTGTGTGATATAGCGGAAAGCTCCGGAACAAGCAAATAGACGGACATTTTGTTAAGACTGTTTTGTCAATTATTGTTTCAGAGGTCAAGACTGAACTGTCCAACTACGAAGACTGTGTGAATCTATGAAAAAAAATACACAAACGTGCTCAGTTCCATGTCAACTGAGCAATTGCATCCAACTACGAAGACTGTGTGATATAGCGGAAAGCTCCGGAACAAGCAAATAGATGGACGTTTTGTTAAGACTGTTTTGTCAATTATTGTTTCAGAGGTCAAGACTGAACTGTCCAGCTGAAGGGTTATGGCTCACCTTTTAGTCTGTGAGAAGAGCTCTAACTGCATGGTCACAGCTGAATATCAGAATGCACTGTTTTTCAGGCCTCGTTGGCGCAGTAGGCAGCGCGTCAGTCTCATAATCTGAAGGTCGTGAGTTCAAGCCTCACACGGGGCAGGTGTTTTAAAACCAAATGACAACACAGTGGGCAGGATAAATAGTGCCGCCATATTGGTAAAAGGTATCTTGTCAATCTATGAAAAAAAAATACACCTGATGCAGACAACTGTGATTCTTACAAAAGCAGCACTTCTCTTGTGAAGCTGTATCACATTACAGGTTGAGCATCTGTGATTGCCACAGAGCTGTGCTCAGTCCACCATCAGTCCCATTTACCGTTGTTTCTTTAACACTATCCAACATAAATCTCGGACACCATACTTTACACACCCATGCACACATATGTTCACACACTGACAAAACAGACTACCACATACACTGTATTATTATTTCTTTGTTATAGTTATGTTCTTAGTCTTGTGTTTGCCTCAACCTTGGCTCCCACTCTTTTGACATTGCCTCAGTATTGGGTCAGGACATAAAAGTATCTAAAGTTAATTGTAGCCTTTATGTGAGCATTTGCTGTGCAGATACATTGTTGTTATTGAGCAGCGCATCAGTCACGACCTTCAGTCACCACCAGCGTGACCGTGAACTGTAAACTCTTAAGCTAACAGGGAAGAGAAATTTCAAAATGTTTGGAAAAACGCAAAGTTTAAACGTGCTCAGTTCCATGTCAACTGAGCAATTGCATCCAACTACGAAGACTGTGTGATATAGCGGAAAGCTCCGGAACAAGCAAATAGACGGACATTTTGTTAAGACTGTTTTGTCAATTATTGTTTCAGAGGTCAAGACTGAACTGTCCAACTACGAAGACTGTGTGAATCTATGAAAAAAAATACACAAACGTGCTCAGTTCCATGTCAACTGAGCAATTGCATCCAACTACGAAGACTGTGTGATATAGCGGAAAGCTCCGGAACAAGCAAATAGATGGACGTTTTGTTAAGACTGTTTTGTCAATTATTGTTTCAGAGGTCAAGACTGAACTGTCCAGCTGAAGGGTTATGGCTCACCTTTTAGTCTGTGAGAAGAGCTCTAACTGCATGGTCACAGCTGAATATCAGAATGCACTGTTTTTCAGGCCTCGTTGGCGCAGTAGGCAGCGCGTCAGTCTCATAATCTGAAGGTCGTGAGTTCAAGCCTCACACGGGGCAGGTGTTTTAAAACCAAATGACAACACAGTGGGCAGGATAAATAGTGCCGCCATATTGGTAAAAGGTATCTCGTCAATCTATGAAAAAAAAATACACCTGATGCAGACAACTGTGATTCTTACAAAAGCAGCACTTCTCTTGTGAAGCTGTATCACATTACAGGTTGAGCATCTGTGATTGCCACAGAGCTGTGCTCAGTCCACCATCAGTCCCATTTACCGTTGTTTCTTTAACACTATCCAACATAAATCTCGGACACCATACTTTACACACCCATGCACACATATGTTCACACACTGACAAAACAGACTACCACATACACTGTATTATTATTTCTTTGTTATAGTTATGTTCTTAGTCTTGTGTTTGCCTCAACCTTGGCTCCCACTCTTTTGACATTGCCTCAGTATTGGGTCAGGACATAAAAGTATCTAAAGTTAATTGTAGCCTTTATGTGAGCATTTGCTGTGCAGATACATTGTTGTTATTGAGCAGCGCATCAGTCACGACCTTCAGTCACCACCAGCGTGACGGTGAACTGTAAACTCTTAAGCTAACAGGGAAGAGAAATTTCAAAATGTTTGGAAAAACGCAAAGTTTAAACGTGCTCAGTTCCATGTCAACTGAGCAATTGCATCCAACTACGAAGACTGTGTGATATAGCGGAAAGCTCCGGAACAAGCAAATAGACGGACATTTTGTTAAGACTGTTTTGTCAATTATTGTTTCAGAGGTCAAGACTGAACTGTCCAACTACGAAGACTGTGTGAATCTATGAAAAAAAATACACAAACGTGCTCAGTTCCATGTCAACTGAGCAATTGCATCCAACTACGAAGACTGTGTGATATAGCGATATGCAAAGAAGTCCCGCATCGCTCTGACTCAGCTTAGATGTTCTTACGCTGTTCACAGTCCCATTTACCGTTGTTTCTTTAACACTATCCAACATAAATCTCGGACACCATACTTTACACACCCATGCACACATATGTTCACACACTGACAAAACAGACTACCACATACACTGTATTATTATTTCTTTGTTATAGTTATGTTCTTAGTCTTGTGTTTGCCTCAACCTTGGCTCCCACTCTTTTGACATTGCCTCAGTATTGGGTCAGGACATAAAAGTATCTAAAGTTAATTGTAGCCTTTATGTGAGCATTTGCTGTGCAGATACATTGTTGTTATTGAGCAGCGCATCAGTCACGACCTTCAGTCACCACCAGCGTGACCGTGAACTGTAAACTCTTAAGCTAACAGGGAAGAGAAATTTCAAAATGTTTGGAAAAACGCAAAGTTTAAACGTGCTCAGTTCCATGTCAACTGAGCAATTGCATCCAACTACGAAGACTGTGTGATATAGCGGAAAGCTCCGGAACAAGCAAATAGACGGACATTTTGTTAAGACTGTTTTGTCAATTATTGTTTCAGAGGTCAAGACTGAACTGTCCAACTACGAAGACTGTGTGAATCTATGAAAAAAAATACACAAACGTGCTCAGTTCCATGTCAACTGAGCAATTGCATCCAACTACGAAGACTGTGTGATATAGCGGAAAGCTCCGGAACAAGCAAATAGATGGACGTTTTGTTAAGACTGTTTTGTCAATTATTGTTTCAGAGGTCAAGACTGAACTGTCCAGCTGAAGGGTTATCGCTCACCTTTTAGTCTGTGAGAAGAGCTCTAACTGCATGGTCACAGCTGAATATCAGAATGCACTGTTTTTCAGGCCTCGTTGGCGCAGTAGGCAGCGCGTCAGTCTCATAATCTGAAGGTCGTGAGTTCAAGCCTCACACGGGGCAGGTGTTTTAAAACCAAATGACAACACAGTGGGCAGGATAAATAGTGCCGCCATATTGGTAAAAGGTATCTCGTCAATCTATAAAAAAAATACACCTGATGCAGACAACTGTGATTCTTACAAAAGCAGCACTTCTCTTGTGAAGCTGTATCACATTACAGGTTGAGCATCTGTGATTGCCACAGAGCTGTGCTCAGTCCACCATCAGTCCCATTTACCGTTGTTTCTTTAACGCTATCCAACATAAATCTCGGACACCATACTTTACACACCCATGCACACATATGTTCACACACTGACAAAACAGACTACCACATACACTGTATTATTATTTCTTTGTTATAGTTATGTTCTTAGTCTTGTGTTTGCCTCAACCTTGGCTCCCACTCTTTTGACATTGCCTCAGTATTGGGTCAGGACATAAAAGTATCTAAAGTTAATTGTAGCCTTTATGTGAGCATTTGCTGTGCAGATACATTGTTGTTATTGAGCAGCGCATCAGTCACGACCTTCAGTCACCACCAGCGTGACCGTGAACTGTAAACTCTTAAGCTAACAGGGAAGAGAAATTTCAAAATGTTTGGAAAAACGCAAAGTTTAAACGTGCTCAGTTCCATGTCAACTGAGCAATTGCATCCAACTACGAAGACTGTGTGATATAGCGGAAAGCTCCGGAACAAGCAAATAGACGGACATTTTGTTAAGACTGTTTTGTCAATTATTGTTTCAGAGGTCAAGACTGAACTGTCCAACTATGAAGACTGTGTGAATCTATGAAAAAAAATACACAAACGTGCTCAGTTCCATGTCAACTGAGCAATTGCATCCAACTACGAAGACTGTGTGATATAGCGGAAAGCTCCGGAACAAGCAAATAGATGGACGTTTTGTTAAGACTGTTTTGTCAATTATTGTTTCAGAGGTCAAGACTGAACTGTCCAGCTGAAGGGTTATGGCTCACCTTTTAGTCTGTGAGAAGAGCTCTAACTGCATGGTCACAGCTGAATATCAGAATGCACTGTTTTTCAGGCCTCGTTGGCGCAGTAGGCAGCGCGTCAGTCTCATAATCTGAAGGTCGTGAGTTCAAGCCTCACACGGGGCAGGTGTTTTAAAACCAAATGACAACACAGTGGGCAGGATAAATAGTGCCGCCATATTGGTAAAAGGTATCTTGTCAATCTATGAAAAAAAAATACACCTGATGCAGACAACTGTGATTCTTACAAAAGCAGCACTTCTCTTGTGAAGCTGTATCACATTACAGGTTGAGCATCTGTGATTGCCACAGAGCTGTGCTCAGTCCACCATCAGTCCCATTTACCGTTGTTTCTTTAACACTATCCAACATAAATCTCGGACACCATACTTTACACACCCATGCACACATATGTTCACACACTGACAAAACAGACTACCACATACACTGTATTATTATTTCTTTGTTATAGTTATGTTCTTAGTCTTGTGTTTGCCTCAACCTTGGCTCCCACTCTTTTGACATTGCCTCAGTATTGGGTCAGGACATAAAAGTATCTAAAGTTAATTGTAGCCTTTATGTGAGCATTTGCTGTGCAGATACATTGTTGTTATTGAGCAGCGCATCAGTCACGACCTTCAGTCACCACCAGCGTGACGGTGAACTGTAAACTCTTAAGCTAACAGGGAAGAGAAATTTCAAAATGTTTGGAAAAACGCAAAGTTTAAACGTGCTCAGTTCCATGTCAACTGAGCAATTGCATCCAACTACGAAGACTGTGTGATATAGCGGAAAGCTCCGGAACAAGCAAATAGACGGACATTTTGTTAAGACTGTTTTGTCAATTATTGTTTCAGAGGTCAAGACTGAACTGTCCAACTACGAAGACTGTGTGAATCTATGAAAAAAAATACACAAACGTGCTCAGTTCCATGTCAACTGAGCAATTGCATCCAACTACGAAGACTGTGTGATATAGCGATATGCAAAGAAGTCCCGCATCGCTCTGACTCAGCTTAGATGTTCTTACGCTGTTCACAGTCCCATTTACCGTTGTTTCTTTAACACTATCCAACATAAATCTCGGACACCATACTTTACACACCCATGCACACATATGTTCACACACTGACAAAACAGACTACCACATACACTGTATTATTATTTCTTTGTTATAGTTATGTTCTTAGTCTTGTGTTTGCCTCAACCTTGGCTCCCACTCTTTTGACATTGCCTCAGTATTGGGTCAGGACATAAAAGTATCTAAAGTTAATTGTAGCCTTTATGTGAGCATTTGCTGTGCAGATACATTGTTGTTATTGAGCAGCGCATCAGTCACGACCTTCAGTCACCACCAGCGTGACCGTGAACTGTAAACTCTTAAGCTAACAGGGAAGAGAAATTTCAAAATGTTTGGAAAAACGCAAAGTTTAAACGTGCTCAGTTCCATGTCAACTGAGCAATTGCATCCAACTACGAAGACTGTGTGATATAGCGGAAAGCTCCGGAACAAGCAAATAGACGGACATTTTGTTAAGACTGTTTTGTCAATTATTGTTTCAGAGGTCAAGACTGAACTGTCCAACTACGAAGACTGTGTGAATCTATGAAAAAAAATACACAAACGTGCTCAGTTCCATGTCAACTGAGCAATTGCATCCAACTACGAAGACTGTGTGATATAGCGGAAAGCTCCGGAACAAGCAAATAGATGGACGTTTTGTTAAGACTGTTTTGTCAATTATTGTTTCAGAGGTCAAGACTGAACTGTCCAGCTGAAGGGTTATGGCTCACCTTTTAGTCTGTGAGAAGAGCTCTAACTGCATGGTCACAGCTGAATATCAGAATGCACTGTTTTTCAGGCCTCGTTGGCGCAGTAGGCAGCGCGTCAGTCTCATAATCTGAAGGTCGTGAGTTCAAGCCTCACACGGGGCAGGTGTTTTAAAACCAAATGACAACACAGTGGGCAGGATAAATAGTGCCGCCATATTGGTAAAAGGTATCTCGTCAATCTATAAAACAAATACACCTGATGCAGACAACTGTGATTCTTACAAAAGCAGCACTTCTCTTGTGAAGCTGTATCACATTACAGGTTGAGCATCTGTGATTGCCACAGAGCTGTGCTCAGTCCAGCATCAGTCCCATTTACCGTTGTTTCTTTAACGCTATCCAACATAAATCTCGGACACCATACTTTACACACCCATGCACACATATGTTCACACACTGACAAAACAGACTACCACATACACTGTATTATTATTTCTTTGTTATAGTTATGTTCTTAGTCTTGTGTTTGCCTCAACCTTGGCTCCCACTCTTTTGACATTGCCTCAGTATTGGGTCAGGACATAAAAGTATCTAAAGTTAATTGTAGCCTTTATGTGAGCATTTGCTGTGCAGATACATTGTTGTTATTGAGCAGCGCATCAGTCACGACCTTCAGTCACCACCAGCGTGACCGTGAACTGTAAACTCTTAAGCTAACAGGGAAGAGAAATTTCAAAATGTTTGGAAAAACGCAAAGTTTAAACGTGCTCAGTTCCATGTCAACTGAGCAATTGCATCCAACTACGAAGACTGTGTGATATAGCGGAAAGCTCCGGAACAAGCAAATAGACGGACATTTTGTTAAGACTGTTTTGTCAATTATTGTTTCAGAGGTCAAGACTGAACTGTCCAACTACGAAGACTGTGTGAATCTATGAAAAAAAATACACAAACGTGCTCAGTTCCATGTCAACTGAGCAATTGCATCCAACTACGAAGACTGTGTGATATAGCGGAAAGCTCCGGAACAAGCAAATAGATGGACGTTTTGTTAAGACTGTTTTGTCAATTATTGTTTCAGAGGTCAAGACTGAACTGTCCAGCTGAAGGGTTATGGCTCACCTTTTAGTCTGTGAGAAGAGCTCTAACTGCATGGTCACAGCTGAATATCAGAATGCACTGTTTTTCAGGCCTCGTTGGCGCAGTAGGCAGCGCGTCAGTCTCATAATCTGAAGGTCGTGAGTTCAAGCCTCACACGGGGCAGGTGTTTTAAAACCAAATGACAACACAGTGGGCAGGATAAATAGTGCCGCCATATTGGTAAAAGGTATCTCGTCAATCTATGAAACAAAATACACCTGATGCAGACAACTGTGATTCTTACAAAAGCAGCACTTCTCTTGTGAAGCTGTATCACATTACAGGATGAGCATCTGTGATTGCCACAGAGCTGTGCTCAGTCCAGCATCAGTCCCATTTACCGTTGTTTCTTTAACGCTATCCAACATAAATCTCGGACACCATACTTTACACACCCATGCACACATATGTTCACACACTGACAAAACAGACTACCACATACACTGTATTATTATTTCTTTGTTATAGTTATGTTCTTAGTCTTGTGTTTGCCTCAACCTTGGCTCCCACTCTTTGACATTGCCTCAGTATTGGGTCAGGACATAAAAGTATCTAAAGTTAATTGTAGCCTTTATGTGAGCATTTGCTGTGCAGATACATTGTTGTTATTGAGCAGCGCATCAGTCACGACCTTCAGTCACCACCAGCGTGACCGTGAACTGTAAACTCTTAAGCTAACAGGGAAGAGAAATTTCAAAATGTTTGGAAAACGCAAAGTTTAAACGTGCTCAGTTCCATGTCAACTGAGCAATTGCATCCAACTACGAAGACTGTGTGATATAGCGGAAAGCTCCGGAACAAGCAAATAGACGGACATTTTGTTAAGACTGTTTTGTCAATTATTGTTTCAGAGGTCAAGACTGAACTGTCCAACTACGAAGACTGTGTGAATCTATGAAAAAAAATACACAAACGTGCTCAGTTCCATGTCAACTGAGCAATTGCATCCAACTACGAAGACTGTGTGATATAGCGGAAAGCTCCGGAACAAGCAAATAGATGGACGTTTTGATTAGACTGTTTTGTCAATTATTGTTTCAGAGGTCAAGACTGAACTGTCCAGCTGAAGGGTTATGGCTCACCTTTTAGTCTGTGAGAAGAGCTCTAACTGCATGGTCACAGCTGAATATCAGAATGCACTGTTTTTCAGGCCTCGTTGGTGCAGTAGGCAGCGCGTCAGTCTCATAATCTGAAGGTCGTGAGTTCAAGCCTCACACGGGGCAGGTGTTTTAAAACCAAATGACAACACAGTGGGCAGGATAAATAGTGCCGCCATATTGGTAAAAGGTATCTCGTCAATCTATAAAACAAAATACACCTGATGCAGACAACTGTGATTCTTACAAAAGCAGCACTTCTCTTGTGAAGCTGTATCACATTACAGGTTGAGCATCTGTGATTGCCACAGAGCTGTGCTCAGTCCACCATCAGTCCCATTTACCGTTGTTTCTTTAACGCTATCCAACATAAATCTCGGACACCATACTTTACACACCCATGCACACATATGTTCACACACTGACAAAACAGACTACCACATACACTGTATTATTATTTCTTTGTTATAGTTATGTTCTTAGTCTTGTGTTTGCTTCAACCTTGGCTCCCACTCTTTGACATTGCCTCAGTATTGGGTCAGGACATAAAAGTATCTAAAGTTAATTGTAGCCTTTATGTGAGCATTTGCTGTGCAGATACATTGTTGTTATTTAGCAGCGCATCAGTCACGACCTTCAGTCACCACCAGCGTGACCGTGAACTGTAAACTCTTAAGCTAACAGGGAAGAGAAATTTCAAAATGTTTGGAAAAACGCAAAGTTTAAACGTGCTCAGTTCCATGTCAACTGAGCAATTGCATCCAACTACGAAGACTGTGTGATATAGCGGAAAGCTCCGGAACAAGCAAATAGACGGACATTTTGTTAAGACTGTTTTGTCAATTATAGTTTCAGAGGTCAAGACTGAACTGTCCAACTATGAAGACTGTGTGAATCTATGAAAAAAAATACACAAACGTGCTCAGTTCCATGTCAACTGAGCAATTGCATCCAACTACGAAGACTGTGTGATATAGTGGAAAGCTCCGGAACAAGCAAATAGATGGACGTTTTGTTAAGACTGTTTTGTCAATTATTGTTTCAGAGGTCAAGACTGAACTGTCCAGCTGAAGGGTTATGGCTCACCTTTTAGTCTGTGAGAAGAGCTCTAAACTGCATGGTCACAGCTGAATATCAGAATGCACTGTTTTTCAGGCCTCGTTGGCGCAGTAGGCAGCGTGTCAGTCTCATAATCTGAAGGTCGTGAGTTCAAGCCTCACACGGGGCAGGTGTTTTAAAACCAAATGACAACACAGTGGGCAGGATAAATAGTGCCGCCATATTGGTAAAAGGTACCTCGTCAATCTATGAAAAAAAAATACACCTGATGCAGACAACTGTGATTCTTACAAAGCAGCACTTCTCTTGTGAAGCTGTATCACATTACAGGTTGAGCATCTGTGATTGCCACAGAGCTGTGCTCAGTCCACCATCAGTCCCATTTACCGTTGTTTCTTAACACTATCCAACATAAATCTCGGACACCATACTTTACACACCCATGCACACATATGTTCACACACTGACAAAACAGACTACCACATACACTGTATTATTATTTCTTGTTATAGTTGTTCTTAGTCTTGTGTTTGCCTCAACCTTGGCTCCCACTCTTTTGACATTGCCTCAGTATTGGGTCAGGACATAAAAGTATCTAAAGTTAATTGTAGCCTTTATGTGAGCATTTGCTGTGCAGATACATTGTTGTTATTGAGCAGCGCATCAGTCACGACCTTCAGTCACCACCAGCGTGACGGTGAACTGTAAACTCTTAAGCTAACAGGGAAGAGAAATTTCAAAATGTTTGGAAAAACGCAAGTTTAAACGTGCTCAGTTCCATGTCAATGAGCAATTGCATCCAACTACGAAGACTGTGTGATATAGCGGAAAGCTCCGGAACAAGCAAATAGACGGACATTTTGTTAAGACTGTTTTGTCAATTATTGTTTCAGAGGTCAAGATGAACTGTCAACTACGAAGACTGTGTGAATCTATGAAAAAAATACACAAACGTGCTCAGTTCCATGTCAACTGAGCAATTGCATCCAACTACGAAGACTGTGTGTATAGCGATATGCAAAGAAGTCCCGCATCGCTCTGACTCAGCTTAGATGTTCTTACGCTGTTCACAGTCCCATTTACCGTTGTTTCTTTAACACTATCCAACATAAATCTCGGACACCTACTTTACACACCCATGCACACATATGTTCACACACTGACAAAAACAGACTACCACATACACTGTATTATTATTCTTTGTTATAGTTATGTTCTTAGTCTTGTGTTTGCCTCAACTTGGCTCCCACTCTTTTGACATTGCCTCAGTATTGGGTCAGGACATAAAAGTATCTAAAGTTAATTGTAGCCTTTATGTGAGCATTTGCTGTGCAGATACATTGTTGTTATTGAGCAGCGCATCAGTCACGACCTTCAGTCACCACCAGCGTGACCGTGAACTGTAAACTCTTAAGCTAACAGGGAAGAGAAATTTCAAATTGTTTGGAAAAACGCTAAGTTTAAACGTGCTCAGTTCCATGTCAACTGAGCAATTGCATCCAACTACGAAGACTGTGTGATATAGCGGAAAGCTCCGGAACAAGCAAATAGACGGACATTTTGTTAAGACTGTTTTGTCAATTATTGTTTCAGAGGTCAAGACTGAACTGTCCAACTACGAAGACTGTGTGAATCTATGAAAAAAAAATACACAAACGTGCTCAGTTCCATGTCAACTGAGCAATTGCATCCAACTACGAAGACTGTGTGATATAGCGGAAAGCTCCGGAACAAGCAAATAGATGGACGTTTTGTTAAGACTGTTTTGTCAATTATTGTTTCAGAGGTCAAGACTGAATGTCCAGCTGAAGGGTTATGGCTCAC